>NW_015166471.1:316424-325806 GCF_001447785.1 Gekko japonicus | reverse complement strand
AAGCTCTCCCTCCTCTGTGAGGACAGATCTGCACATCCTCCCCCTCCAAATAGTTAACAATCAAAACCAGTCCAGTGGAGCCTGAGCGGTGGGTGTTGCCTTCTGACACACTTCCAGGGATGTCAGGGGGTGTGGCATATGCTCATAAATTATGCTAATGAGTTATGCTAATGAGCTCCTGCACCTCTTTTTGTACGAAATGACCCCTGACTATTGCAAATTCTAGTGTCTTCTGGGCTCTACATTTCTACCTTGGATCGACTCCAGAACCACCTGTGACTGCTGTTTCTACCTTTCCTTCTGCCCCCATTTTTTTTAAAAAGAAAAGGTTAGCAACTCTAGATAGTTAGTCTTCCCACCATAGAAATAAGTGGCTTTTTAAAATTTATATCCCAGTTTTCTCCCTGTTCAGGGTCTCAGGGTGGCTTTTCATTCCCCCTCCTCTTAATCCTCCCAACAACAACCTTGTGAGGGGAGGACAAGCTGAGAGACTGTGATGGGCCCAAGGTCACCTGGTGGGCTACCATGGCTGAGTGGGAAATCCCAACCCAGTCATCCCAGGCCTTCGTCAACCCTCTATCCACTATAGAAGAAGAGAAGAGATTGGATTTATACCCTGCCCTTCACTACCCAAAGGAGTCTCAGAGCGACTTACAAACTCCTTTCCCTTCCCCTCCCCACAACAGAAACCCTGTGAGGTAGGTGGGGCCAGGGGTCATTTCATAGAAAAAGAGCTAGGGGAACTCATTAGCATAACTCATTAGCATATGCCACACCCCCTGACATCACCAGAAGTGTGTCATAAGGCCACACCCCCTGACATCACCGGAAGTGTGTCATAAGGCCACACACCCCGCCCCCAACGGTCTCGCTGCCGCCGCCGGCCTTGCAGCTTCACTGCCGAGCCCCATGAGGGGCCCGGCGGTGGACCTGCACCGAAATGACCTCTGGGTGGGGCTGAGAGAGCTCTTGACAGAAACTGCTTTTTTTCAAGAACAGCTGTGCCAGAGCTACGGCTTGCCCAAGGTCATCCAGCCAGGTGCAAGTGGAGGAGTGGGGAATCAAACCCGGTTCTCCCAGATTAGCGTTGGCACACTTAACCACTACACCAAACTATACCATGCCTGCCCTCCGTAGCAAATGAATTCCCTTTTATGGTCGCATGGGAACATACAATGATTAAAACTTGCAATCTGTACATCTCTGCAGGAGAAAGGATAACGGTGTGGAAATGCCAAGCGTGTGCAAGCACTCTTGTACATGTACGGGAGTTTCCCCACCCCTATTTTCAGCTCCTTAGGCTACATTAGTGGCTGCTTCTAAAAGAGTCAGGAATTTCTGATCAGTCCGGTAGGGGTAGGACAGTTGGAAAACCTCAGAAGAAGACTCTCTGTGATGAGAATGTTCAAGACCCTTCGGCATCTTGGCATACGCCAGGTCTATAGTGCAGCCTCATGAAGAAGATCTGAAGGTCACCCTACAGGGGGACACCTGAAGGATTGGTAGTCAACATAGCTAGGTTAGGGATCTTCCCACTTTTCCAAATGGTGTCATTGCTGTCTCCTGATTGGCTCTTCTGGAGCCTTGCTGCTCCTGTAGAACTTCTTGCCGCTCTTTGTTCCTCTCACAGCAGCTAGACTGGTTAGTTCAGGCTTTCTCTCTGTACGGTAACAGTGTGCTCTTCTGTAATAAACCTACTTATTTTTCTCTAAACAGTCAGTGCTCCACTTACTTTGCATATTTAAACTCTGCCAACCCAGCAGAGCTTCCCCTTGTGTGGTAGATGGTTCCTATTCCCCCCGCCCCATCTTCTCCCCAAAAGCTGCTCCTGGTGGCTAAGGACTTTTAGCAGAGGTCATTTCGGGGGGGATCGCGGGGGATCACAGTTCCCCCGGGTGAGGTGCAGGGGGGCGGGGCACATGACGAAGCCCCGCCCCCTGCTTCCGGCCACCCCGCTTCCAGCCCTCATTCAGCCAGGAGGAGGCAGGAGAAGAGGGAGGGTAAGTTGCTTCCTCCCCGCCTCTCCCCACCCCTGCCTGCCTGGGGCCAGGGAGGGCCTTGGCAGGGCTTCCTCACACTCCCGCTGGCCTTGCAGGTCCACCGCCAGGCCCCTGATGTCAGGGGGTGTGGCATATGCTAATGAGTTATGCTAATGAGTTCCCCTAGCTCTTTTTCTACGAAATGACCCCTGACTTTTAGAAACTTTATGGCATATTGTAGAAGGGCTTGAGTGGGAACGCCAAAGAAATCATGGACCCCCTTCCACGTTCCATGTCCACTTGGGATCCAGTCCAGCATTACTCACATAGGATCACAAATTATTAAAATCAAACGGCTGGGTCAACCGTTCCTCCCTCTAATCCAAGCTCACTGGTCATGGTGCCAGGTCAACATCATGGCTATAGATAAAAGGGGCTTACGATATTCTCTTTAAGACAGGAAGCAGTCGTGTAGATAAGATGAGTGCTCAACAACTGCATTTGTTGCTTTAGATGGGACTGACTCACTATTGTTAACTGGCTTCAGTCAGAATCCTCCTGCACTGAGCTCTTCTCCAGTTTCCGGCAGCCCCCAGTTTTCCTGGAAGTCTTATGGAATGTAAAGCCACAGTACAGTTCGATCCAGTACAAAGTTATTTCATTTTAATCAGGAAAAAAATAATTGGTGTTAGGCTAGGAAGATCGATGCCCCTGAGACATAAATGTCTAACAACGCTACCACCATGGCTCCATGGTAGAGTATTTGCACTGTATGTAGAAAGCCCCAGGTTTGGTTCCCTGAAACTCCAGCTTAAGATCAGGTGATAGGTTATGTGAAAGACCTCCACTCGAGACATAAGAACATAAGAGAAGCCAATGTTGGATCAGGCCAATGGCCCATCCAGTCCAACGTTCTGTCACACAGTGGCCAAAAATACCAGGTGCCATCAGGAGGTCCAGCAGTGGGGCCAGGACTAGAAGCCCTCCCACCGTTGCCCTGCCCAAGCACCAAGAATACAGAGCATCACTTGCCCTGGAGACCCTGGAGTAGATAGTATTGACTGGAGTAGATAGTTCCAATCAGAGTAGATAGTATTGACCTTGCTAGACCAAAGGCAGCTTTATGTGGGTGCAAGTCTTTCATGTTGCAACATGAATTTTCTGACAACTAGAAGCGATCTAGCAGAGCAGCCAGCATCTCTTCTGGGGTTTGATCTCCCAAATGTCGTCTTCTAGGCTGATTTAACCCAGCAGAAATTTTGACGCGCCAAAGCTGAATAAAGTCCAATAAGTAAATGCTCAAGAACAATCAAAGGGGAATTGCTAGGGTAGTATTTGAACTTTCCCTAAGGCATATAAACTGCCAAAGTTTAGGTTTTTGTGCAATACAAAGCCAACCAGCACACTGTCTTATATTTGTAATAATGAAGTATATTAGCATGCGCTGTTTATTAAGCGCCTCAGGAACTATGCCGTGTTCAGCCGCGAAGGGGATACTGCGTCAAATAAACCTCAGTGAGTCAAGAAGATCGAAATCTGTGCATTTCACATGCCAAGAAACACAATGGATGACGGCTACAAAGTGTCACGTTTTAGCTGCAAGCATAGATGCATGTGGAATTCGGTCAATAAGTGTCGTAATATGGCTATGAAATGGCTATATTACCGCAACAGCATCTGAAGTTTCATTTTAACGGAGTTGTATCATACACTTATGTTCCTGGGGCTCCTTTCGATGTTACTGCAGCAGTCCAGAAATCGACACGGCGTGTTCACATCTCTGTTGATCTGGAAATGTCACAAGCTCCAGCTCACATGCAAAGAGGCCTTGGCCGGGCTTCTTCTATGGTTGACAACCTCCAGGTGGGACCTGGGGATCTCCTGCTTTTATAACTGATCTCCAGATTACAGAGAATCAGTTCCCCTGAAGAAAATGGCTGCTTTGGATGGTAGACTGTATGGCATTGTTCCATGCTAAGGTCCCTCACCTCCAAAAATCTCCGTATATTTCCCATCCCCAGAGCTGGCAACCCTAACAAAAGGAGCTCCAAAAAGGTGAAGACCAGCTACTGTGGCATTAAGTATGTTATTCCCTTTGCAACTTTGGCTGAAGAAACACAGCCAGGGTGACGTCGTACCTTCACGATGTCTGTGCAGTGCTCAAAAAGAACCAAACATGGTGTAATTTATCTTCTTCAGTGGACTGGAAAGACTTTTGCCTCTTATCTATTTGCCTATCTGTACCCTGCATTCTCCAAAGTCTGGTGGGGCTGTTGCACCATATGCCAAGTCACATAATGGCCAATCAGAATTATATACACACACACCCATAAAAACACTTGAAAACAAACCACGGTGACAGTAAAGCCCAAGAGTTTTTGGTTTTACATTGCATCATGAATGGCCTTGGGGACCAGATATGGTTGAAAGGCAGTCTAGAAATGTGTAAATTTAATCAAATACAAATCAGGCCTAAGATAGTGTCTTTGAGAAGAGGGGATATCCATATCTCTTGATAAGTATACTGTGCTCTGCCCTGCAGATTAGGCTCAGCATACTTGCTGTTATTTTAGCCCCTTTCTAATAATTTCTGTTTCATGGATCAAGATCAGAACAGGAAGACACTTATTTAGGGAGTCATCTGTGCTCTTACGCAGTCTAAGCATACCTAAATGACAGGCTTAAGCTAGTTGAATAGCCATTCCCTCTCGAGAGGGGTGGTGGTGGAAGATGTGTCTAGCACATTTTTATCATGTCCTTTCTTCAAGGAGCTCATAGCAGGCGTTTCCCCTCCCTAATTTTATCTGCAGATGGTTCTGCCTTCCCGATTTTATCATTGCAACTCCCTTGTGAGGCAGATCAAAGTTTGAGTCCAGTGGAATCTTTAAGACCGACAAAGTTTAATTTTAATTCTGGGTATACGCTGAAGAAGTGTGCATGCCAGTTTGGTGTAGTGGTTAGGACCGCGGACTCTAAACTGGGAGAACCGGGTTTGATTCCCCACGCCTCAACATGCAGCTGCTGGTGTGACCTTGGGTCAGTCACAAGTTACTTCAGAGCTGTTCTCCCACGAGCAGTTCTTGAAAGAGCTCTCTCAGCCCCACCTACCTCACAGGGTGTCTGTTGTGGGGAGAAGGAAAAGGAGATTATAAGCCACTCTGAAACCATTTTGGGTAGTAAAGGGCAGGGTATAAATCCAATCTCCTCCTCCTCCTCCTCTTCTTCTTTTTCTTCAGACCAACACTGCTACCCACCTGAATCTTCCTTGTGAGGAAGATTAGGCTATGTGATAGTGATTAACCCAAGACCACCACCCAATGAGCATCAGAGGCCCTGGTCACACGGGAGGTTTTGCCCCGCAAGAGGGACGGATCGGGGGCGCATCAAACGGGCGCAATCGCACCGCAACATCTGGGAAGCGGAGCGCACCCGTCCCCAATCCGTCCTTTCCGAGGGGAAACGCGCATCAAAAAAAACCCTAGAAAAGAGTACTACCTACCTGAAGCTCCGCAGCAAGGGTGGCCGTGGGATCGCCGGCGCGCCCGTCTTCCGCAGCATTCTAGGCTTCCGGCCAAACTGCGCATGCGCGCACATGCTCAGCTGGCTGCCTCGCTCTCCGTCCCGTGGGTCCCCCCCCCCCCGCATCTGATTGTGCCGGGGGGCATTCGTGTGACCGGGGCCATAGAAAAGCAGGCATTTGAACCCACTTCTCTCCAGTTTTGGTCCCTCCACCACATTAATCATTATACCATTTTGGCTTTCCAGGGGTTCACGATATGGGGTTCAAGGGCATCATAGTGCCCATCAGTGTATTTCCTGGTTCCCCTTTCATCTTCCATAAAGCTAAGAACCATCCTGGCTTTCTCACACCTCACTGGAATATGAGATAGTTCAGAAGGAGCCATCATTTTTGTGCCCGAGGACACCGCTGATGAGGGGTCATTTCATAGAAAAAGAGGTGCAGGCGCTCATTGGCATAACTTATTAGCATAACTTATTTACATACGCCACACCCCCTGACATCACCGGAAGTGTGTCAGAAGACAACACCCACTGCTCAGGCTCCACTGGACTGTTCTGGATTGCTAGCTACTGGGGGGGGGGTGGACTGTGAAGATCTGTCCTCGCAGAGGAGGGAGAGCTTGTACCTGAATAAACCTTGGTCTTAAAGGTTCCACTGGACTGTTTTGGATTGCTAGCTATGGGGAGGAGGAACGCGCAGATCTGCCCTCAGAGAGGAGGGAGAGCTTGTACCTGAAGGCGGGCCGGGGGGGGGGCTCTGTAACTTACCTGGCTGCTTCTTTCTCCTCGTGGCCCGACTGAGGGCTGCTGGGAGCAGGGGGTGGGGCTTGTTGTATGTGCCCGCCCCCTGGGCTCCTTACTGCTGGAGCTCCACTCCTGTGCGCTCCCGCAGGAAATGACCCCTGCCTCTGATTAAGAAACAGTGGTCTCAGTCCCAGGATGAGGATGGTTGGCTTGGAACCTCCCAACATTCTCTAGTTCCCTCCCGTGGCAGCTATTTTGTGATTACTCCTGCCTCCCCTGACAGCAATTTTGTTGTGGTGCCTATTACCTTTTCTCAAAATTCCTTTCCTTGTGTTCTCCTACAAATGGACCTTGAGCTTGTCCGGAGGTTCTAGCAGGGGAGCACAGCTATCGTATGTCCTCGACCAAAGAACGGTACATGCCTTCTATCTGGAATGGTCATCCTCTTCCGCCAAGCGGGCAGTTTCAGGAGGGATGCACATGAAGTGGTGAAGGAGGCAGGGTTTGGGGGACACCCGCCAAGCCAGCCAGTTCAGCCAAATCAACCTTGGTGGTCAATGGGGTGACAGAAACCACAGCCAGATCGCCCTCACAGCCTTCTCCAAATCCCAAAAGGGCCCAAGGTTGAGCACTCCTAGAGAGTAGGGATCTCATAAATTAGTTTGCTCTGGAGCCATCCTTCCTGAGCTAAGACAGAAATGTCTGAGCCGGCGGCTAAAAAAACCGGTGAGCTAGCTCACGCTAACTCAGCTTAGAGGGAACACTGCTTGAGACTCCTGAAAGACTTGCCAGTCCACCAAAACCTTATCCCTGAATAAAAACCTGTTCGCCTTTAAGTTGCCTCAGGACTCCTGTTACAAATGCATACAAGTTCACACTGTAGATCCGGCCCCCTCCCTCTGTGTCCATCTTGCTGGCTTGAGAACTTGGGAGGATTCCTGTATCTTTAAAAACGGAATACATTTTTTTTTTGCCATTGGTGGCTTTTTGGGAAGCTCTGGGATCTCTCTCAAGGGCTGGGCCTGGCAATCCTCCTCTCCATTCTCCCCCCCTCCCCCCGGTGCCAAGAGCTGCCTTGACCACAGCACAGTCAGTCAAATTAAAAGGTAAAGGTTTCCCTTGCTCGAAAGCCAGTCGAATCCGACTCTAGGGTTGCGGTGCTCATCTCCGTTTCAAAGCCGAAGAGCCAGCGCTGTCCGAAGATGTTTCCGTGGTCATGTGGCCGGCATGACTAAACAGCAAGGCGCACGGAACGCTGTTACCTTCCCACCGAAGTGGTACCTATTTATCTACTTGCAATTTCTTGCTTTCGAACTGCTAGGTTGGCAGGAGCTGGAACTAGAGATGGGAGCTCACTCCATCATGCGGCACACTCGGGTCTCGAACTGCTGAACTACTGACCTTCCACAGCCTGCAGTTCAGCGTCTTAACCACTTGAGCCACCGCAGCTCCAGGCAGTCAAATTAGATTGTATTAAAATTCCAAGACCTTTTAAAACCTGTGGAATAAGCTCATTATTTTCCCCTCCCTTTTTCGCACTTCACAGTCTGGGTCAATTTATCCCTCAGTGGATTTGCTTCCCGGAATATTGTTCCAACCATTAAACAGGACTAATCTGGTTCCCCTTCTCATTATTACGTTTAGTACATGAATCCCACCCCCCACCCCCCGCTGGGGTCTTTGTCTCTTTCGAAGCTTCCATATTATACATTTGCCCTAGTTCAGAATACCAGTACAGGTTTCCTTATGTCTCTCTGTGATAAATTTTAGATGGGGCTATTTCATTACATGAGAAAGGAGAAGGTCTTTTGTTGCCAACCTCCAGGTGGTACCTGGAGATCTCCTGCTATTACAATTGCTCTCCAAATGACCGAGATCAGTTCCCCTGGAAAAAATAGCTGCTTTGGTGGGTGGACTAAATAGCATTATACCCTGATGGTGTTCCTGTCCTCCCCAAACCCTGCCAGAAGGAGGTGGAGGAGGAGATTGGATTTATACCCCGCCCTTCACTACCCGAAGGAGTCTCAGGGTGGTTGCTGTAGATTTTCCGGGTTGTGTGGCCGTGGCCTCAAAGCGGCTTACCATCTCTTTTCCTTCCCCTCCTCACAACAGACACCCTGTGAGGTAGGTGGGGCTGAGAGAGTTCTTTTGAGAACTGCTTGTGAGAGAACAGCTCTGAAATAACTTGTAACTGACCCAAGATCACAGTAGCAGCCGTAGGTGGAGGAGTGGGGTATCAAACCCGGTTCTTCCAGGTTAGAGTCCACACTCCTAACCCCTACACCAAACAGGCTCTCCCCTCCCCCAGGCTCCAGGTGCACTTGTCTAAAAGTCCCCAGTTGAGGTGCACTTTTCTAAAAGTCAAAACCCGCTCATGCTCATCTAGACGTTTACTTTTAGGGTGCATGGATCTGAGATGTGCCTGTCCTCAGTGAAGCTCACCACCAGGTAGTGCGGCTTTGCTCGTGAAACAGGGCGTATCTCCTGAGCAGAAGACAGCAAGCCCAGAACAGAAAGTGACTCATGCAGAGTCATGATGGACAGCTTCCTCGGAGTGCCTGGACTTCTCTTGTACCTTTGGATTTGGGAGAGACTGAATGGCAGCAGAGGCAAAGACTCGCAATCATGGGTCTCAGTTAAGGGCGCGAAGGTACTGGTTGGATCTTAGGAAACGCTGTTTTACAGTCAGAGTCCTTCAACAGTGAAATCAGCTGGGAGGTGGTGAGCTCCCCCTCACTGGCAGCCTTTAAGCAGCGGCTGGACAAACCCTTGTCAGGGATGCTCTGGGCTGATCCTGCATTGAGCAGGGGGTTGGACTAGATGGCACGGAAGGACCCTTCCAACTCTATGATTCTAGGATTCTATCTATTCACACACAGGGGTCGTTTCGTAGAAAAAGAGCTAGGGGAACTCATTAGCATAACTCATTAGCATATGCCACACACCCTGACATCACTGGACGTGTGTCATAAGGCCACACCCCCTGACATCACCAGAAGTGTGTCATAAGGCCGCACACCCCGCCCCCAACGGTCCCGGCCGCCGGTGCCGGCGTTGCAGCTCCACTGCCGAGCCCCATGAGGGGCCCGGTGGTGGACCTGCAAGGCCGGTGGGAGTGCAACGAAGCCCTGCGAGGG
>NW_015166471.1:304974-316399 GCF_001447785.1 Gekko japonicus | reverse complement strand
CAGGCAGGGGTGGGGAGAGGCAGGGAGGAAGCAACTTACCCTCCCTCTTCTCCTGCCTCCTCCTTGCTGAATGAGGACCGGAAGCAGGGTGGCCGGAAGTAGGGGGCGGGGCTTTGTCATGTGCCCCGCCCCGTACCTCACCCGGGGGGACTGCGATCCCCCGTGATCCCCCCCGAAATGACCTCTGTTCACACATAATGCTAAGATGTGGAAAAATTAGCCACAGCACAGGCTGGCAGGGAGGCAACAAGGCCAGAGCAATGAATCATGCAGAGATGTAACGGGCAGCCTCTTTTCTAGACACAAGCTTTGGGCTCACAGGAACACTTCATTAATTATTTCATTATCCCTCCCCCCAGTGGCACACTAGCAGAACCCGACTGTTCGCCATAAGCCAGGTAGGGTTTCCAGGTCTTACCTGGACACCGGTGGGGGGGTCCCAGCCCTTCTCTGGGATCTCTTCGGCACGCCCGCAAAGCACACATACCGCAATAACATCACCCGAAAGTGACGTCAACACTCATGGCACGTTGCAGGGGATGCTCTGTCATTTAAGAGAAACTCTATGGTTTTTCCCTAAACAATTGACCGCCCCCACACACACACACAATGTGCCCTGTGCAATGACATCACCTCTGGGTATCGTCATTATGCCAGGCACGTCGGTGGAAATGCATCACTTAGGGGGCAGGGTTCCCTCCACTGGCCAGATTGGGGCCAGCAGATCGGGAGCTGCAAAAGCAGGCAACCCCCCACCCTCCCCCGTTGGGAGAATGGGAACCCTAAAGCTAGGTGGTTGTTTAAGAGAGTACTGCTAAGCAGGTCTCCTTAGAATCCTACTGAGGTCTATTCAGTGGGGCTTACTCCCAGGAGAATGTTTTTAAAATGGCACTGTAGATACTCTCCCCCCCCCCCCCTGTGCTCCTTATATGTTAATCAGTTGACAGAAGTCTGGCAGATTTGCAACTGTGACTGAAGATGTATTACTCAAATATTTACTAAGGGCCAAAGATTTTCTTTCTTTCTTTCTTTCTTTCTTTCTTTCTTTCTTTCTTTCTTTCTTTCTTTCTTTCTTTCTTTCTTTCTTTCTTTCTTTCCTCACAGATTGAGCATCTAAAAATCTCTCTAAAATAAACCCCATTTGGACAAGCAGGGATTATTGAGGCAGAAAACGAGTTCTGTCCACATTCACTGCCCTTCCTGGATTAGGGCCCAGAACCCAGAAGGGGGCTGTTGTTTGTGTTAATCTCAGCAAGCGCTTGCCAGTCCTGCACTAAGGGAATTAAAACCTATCATTCAATTGTAAACTATGCAAATCAATGCATACAGTTTTGTGCTTATTTGACATAACTTGGCTCAGTTCTCCTGCTTTTGTCTGACAGGACTTTTTGAAAATAGAATTTGGGATTTCCTCCCTACAAGGAGTAGTATAATGGAAGGGGGTGTGATATTGGAGCGCATAGTTTTAATGCAGAAGTTCCCTGTTCAGTCTCTGGCATCTCCAGGGACTAAAGGACTCAAGAGAGTAAAGTTAAAGATCTTAGGTGGCAACAGTTGGGAAAGACATTTCTTAGCCTGAGACCTTGGACAGCTGCAAACAGTGGAAATCACTCACTAGACTAGTGATACTTAGTGACATGCCACCTGTGGCTCTTCTGAGCACTGTCCCCCAATTTGCCACCCCTCCTATGTTTCAGGAACACAGGCAAGGCCCTGTGGACCGTTGGTATCCACCATAAAACAGCCACTGCTGGAGGAACAGGTGAGCTGCTATCCTCCCAGAGCTGCAAGCCTTATGCCAGGAGTGGAAGTAAATGTGACTCTTTTGGTTGATGGCAATTGCGAATGTGGGTCTCTGACCTGGATGGTCACACCGTCCTCCTGGGGGTACCAATTAGCTTTCAGAAAACTGCAGAAGAGTCTCTGCAAGGATCTTTTGTGTTGTGTCCAGTGTTCCCTCTAAGCTGAGTTAGTGTGAGCTGGCTCACAGTTTTTTAGCCTCCGGCTCATTCGTTTTTGTCTTAGCTCAGGAAGAATGGCTCCAGAGCAAACTAATTTATGCAGTAGCCAAATAACTTGCTCACAATTCTAATCCCAGTAGCTCACAAAGTGGAATTTTTGCTCACAGGACTCCACAGCTTCGAGGAAGCATTGGCTGTGTGGTGTCTGGTTTGGCTAAGAATTAAACACTTCCAATCCTGGGTAGACAAGGAACCACTAGATTGGGATGACCCAGTGTGATGCAGTGGTTAGAGCGTCAGACTAGGATCTAGGAGATCCAGGATCCAGCTCCCACTCTGCCGTAGAAGCTTGCTGGGTGACCTTTGGCCAGTCACACCATCTCAGTCTCATCTAACCTGCGTCACAAGATTATTGTCAGGATAAAATGGAGGAGGAGCAAACCTTTTAAGCTGCTCTGGGTCCCCATTAGAGAGAAAGGCGGGGCATAAATGAAGTAAATACAGAAATAAACAAAAGTCATGTCATTGGATGCTGCCCTGACTCGCATGGCCCAGGAGAACTTGATTCCATCAGATCTCAGAAGCTAAGCCGGCCTGGTGAGTCCTTGGATGGGAGACCATCGAGGAAACCAAGTGGAGCCAGGTAATGCCAAACCATGTCTCTTGCCTGGAAAACCCGATAGGATCACTATAAGTCAGCTGTGACTTGATGGCACTTTTCTTCAATTCAGTGCTTCAAATTCATTGCTTCCCCCCCCCCCGAGAAGTTCCAGATGCAACCTAAATGGCCAAAGACCATGTTATCAATACAGACCTGCTCAGCTTTCAACACAGGCTGCTGATAGGGATGACAGCATCCAAGTGGGACATGGGAACCCCCAGGAATTGCAGCTCATCTAGACTCCTTTCCCCGGAGAAAATGGCTACTTTGGAGGGTGGACTCCATGGCATTGTACCTCACTGAGGTCCCTGTCCTCCCCAGGCTCCATCCCCCCCCAAATCTCCAGGAGTTTCCCAGCCTGGATCTGGTAACCCGACCCCCACATCCCCTGCCAGTGCAACCCTACAAAAGAGGCCTTAAGGTCATGGTTTGAAACATCTTTTTTTTTTTCCTGCACTTACCCATCCCTTTTCTAAACATCCAGCCCGATTAAGAGTTCTGGAGTGTTCAAAAGCTTGCCCCAGTTTTTTGCGCCATTTGGGCTGGTTTTAATAAAAGGTATGCATGGACAAGCACACGTTCCAAGTGCCCATAACGTATTCATTTATTTAGGTGTCTATACTCCACCTTTCTCCCTAATGGGTAACCCGAATCAGCTTACAATGTTGTTCCCCCCTCTGCCATTTTGTCCTCACAACACCCACCCTATGAGGTAGTTTAGGCTGAGGAATGTAGGGTTGCCAACCCCAAGGCGGCACCTGGAGTTCTCCCACTATTACAATTGATTTCCAGATGACCGAGATCAGTTCCCCTGGAGAAAACGGCTGCTTTGGAGGGTGGACTCAATGACATTGTACCCTGGTGAGGTCCCTCCCATCCCCAAATCCAGGCCTCCCCAGGCTCCCCCCCAAAAAAATCTCCAGGTATTTCCCAGCCCAGAGTGGGCAAAACCTAGGAGGGACACCAGGGTCACGCAGCAAGTTTCCGTGGCAGAGTGGGGACCTGAAATCAGAGCTCTCAAACCCTAGTCCGATGCCCTATCTATCCCGCCACATGCCTCATTCATATGAGCTGGTGCTCATTCTTCAAAACTTGCTTAAAAAAAAAAAGAATAAGAAAAGGATGCTCGCTAAAGGCCATGAGATCCCTCACTGATGTTTGCAGTCTCCCCTCCCCCTCCGTTCTTCAGGTTTTGTGCAATTCATGAGCATGAGAAAGTAAAATTAATATCCTCTGTTTAGTCTGTATTCAATTGGCCACGTGCCTAAAGTGACAAAGGGGAGGAAAAAGCACTACAGCTTTTAAGGAAAAAAACTGCTGCAAACCTGTTAAAAGCAGAACGGCAGCATGAAAAGAGAAGGGAGGGTCTGAAAAAGGTAGAAGTCAACCAAGCCTGACAGGGAAAAATACGTGATGGTCTGAAGCAGTAGGTCCAGTGGCACCTTTTAAGACCAACAAAGTTTCACTCTGGGTATAAGCTTCCGTGTGCATGCAGAATTCTTCAGGAGTGCTGTTGTTGTTCAGTCGCACAGTCGAGTCTGACTCTTCGCGATCCCATGGACCAGCTCCCACCAGGCCTTCCTGTCTTCTGCCGTCCTCTGAAGTTGGCTCAATTTCATGTTCGTTGCATGGATGACATTGTCTAAGCATCTCATCCTTTGCCGTCCCCGTCTTCTTTGACCTTCAATCTTTCCCAGCATCAGGGTCTAGAATGAAACTTTGTTGGTCTTAAAAGCTGAGTTAGTGTGAGCCAGCTCACAGTTCTTTAGCCTCTGGCTCACACATTTTTGTCTTCGCTCAGGAAGGATGGCTCCAGATCAAACTATTTTATGCAGCAGCCAACTTGCTCGCTCACAACTTTAATGCCAGTAGCTCACAAGGTAGAATTTTTGCTCACAAGACACCACAGCTTAGAGGGAGCACTGCTTAAAAGGGCCACTGGACTCAAACTTTGTCCAACAGACAGACACAAAGCCAAAGAGGTGCAAATCCCTCTTTTCCCCCCTACAGAGGTAACATTTTATGGGAGCCACGGGCTCTAGACAAATGTCACAGCTTGATGAGCTTCCATTCATGAACTCTTTCTTCTGCCTTTTGAGGGAAGGGGAGGATAGGAGAGAGGAGGTGGGAAACAGGTATGCTGAGTCTTCATGGGACAAAGGATTTACATGGAGGCTTAATTGACTTGGTGTGCACAAAATCGCATCTGTATGGGGGAAGGCGTGTTCTTTCTCCACTGCTCGGCAGAAACTGTGGGAGATGAAAGGCAGTGGCACAGCCATATATGTAAAGAAGGGAAAAAATGCAAGTGCCCAAATTTTAACACAAAAAAATCAATGATTTAATAAATGATATAGATGTGACATATATAGCACTCAGAACAAATTTTCCTATGAGGCAATAAATAGACAGGTAGAAATTCACCGGTAAAGTTAATCACAGGTGGAAATTCACAGGTGGAGTTTTTCCAAAAACAATTTGTAATAATATTTTTTTTAAAAAAAAAATCCTTGAACTGTAAGGATGCAGTAGTGTCTCTGCCAGCTGACTCAACAGACCCCCCCGGTTATAAATCCGTTTCAATAATTTTTTCTAGAATCATGCTGGATTCAACATTTCAAAGATACATGTCGTTGTTGTTTTGTTGTTCAGTCGCACAGTCGAGTCCGACTCTTCGCGACCCCATGGACCAGATCACGCCAGGCCTTCCGGTCTTCCGCCGTCCTCTGACGTTTGCTCATGTAGACAGCCATAAAGTATATTCAGATACAGTGATTCCCAATAGGGAATCAACCCTTTCTTGGAACCCCCCTTCAAAATTCTCAAGCATTTCACCGCTATGCCATTTTCATTAGAGGGAAAGGAGATTGATGGTGGCCATAAGCTTTCATGGACTGGCATTCCACTTCTCCAGTTGTAAGATGTGCATTCTCAGCTTGTGTGCCATAGAGGAGAATATTGTAAACAGTAGATCAAAAGGCAATGATACCCTCCAGGCATCATCTCCATTTTAAAAGGGTTAGGAAGCAGGAGATGCGAAAGACCTCTGTTTGAGACCCTGGAGAGACCCTGCCAGTCTGAGTAGACAACACTGACCTTGATGCTCTCGTGCAGTATCAAGGCAGATTTATTCATCGATGTGTTCCATTTTTATTTATTTTATTTATTTTCCACATTTGTATCCCGCCCTCCCCAGTGGGCTCGGGGCGGCTAACAAGGGCAAGGTGATTCGCCATGCCATAATTAAAAACATATAAAACATCGTGAAAACATCCGACACTTAAAACAACGGTGCTCAATCAATTGCTGATCTCATACGTCCAAGATGGAATCAACACAGTTCCAGGTGGTGCTCCCATGATATTTATGCCCAGTGGAAACGGCTTATTGGATCTCCCTTACATTGTCCAGGTGGTGGAATAGTGGGGCGGCGGCTCCTACTCAAAAGCCTGGCGGAAGAGCTCCGTCTTGCAGGCCCTGCGGAACTGCATAAGGTCCCGCAGGGCCTGGATCTGTGCTTATAGAATCATGGAATTGTAGAGTTGGAAGGGGCCATACAGGCCAGCTAGTCCAACCCCCCTGCTCACTGCAGAATCAGCCTAGACTAGCATCCCCAACAAGTGTTTGTCCAGCCGCCGCTTGAAGACTGTCAATTAGGGATGTATTCAAATGGTGGCATCGCTAAACAGTTACAGCAATGAACATCTTCATTGGGAAATGCTTTAGGATCTCTGCCTAGAGCATTCCATCACATTTTGGCCCTTATTGTTTACCACTTCCTCAGGCCCGTAAGAAAATAAAAAATTGGAACTCAGGGGGCCTGGGCTGGATGGGAACTCCGGGGGCCCTTGGCAATAAGTCGGGGGGGGGCAGGCTCCGGGATGCCCCACTGTAGCTACGGGCCCGCACTTCCACCTTCTGTGCTTGTAGGACCTGTGGGCAGATTTGAAATGTTGAATGCAGGTCCTGGCCAATGACTGGTATGGGAGCTTGGCGAGTGTTGCCAACTCCAAGCTGGGAAATTCCTGGAGATTTAGGGGTTGTGCATGGGGAGGGTGGAGTTTGTGGAACAGAGGCAACTCAGTGGGGCAGTAACGCCATACAATTCACCTGCCAAAGCTGCCATTTCCTGCAAGGGAACTGATCTCTGGAGATCAGTTGTAATTCTGGGGGGAACTCCAGGCCTGGCCCCACCTGGAGGCTAGTAACGCCACATGGTCCAGTCACAAAATGTCAGGAGGTTCCAAGCGAAATATCCTCCTAAACTGAAGGCAGTGATTGGATGACAACCCTAAGTAGTAGAGAAATTGTATACCATCTGCGGAATATCATAGGAGAATGCCAGAGCACTTTGTTTAGTATAATGTTATTGTATTGAATTGATTTTATATGGTTTTATATATTTTATATTGGCGTAAGCCTCTTGTAAGCCGCCCTGAGCCCGCATATGCGGGGAGGGCGGGGTATAAATTGAATTAAATAAATAAATGATCCTTCAAGACACAAAGGCAATTCCTCCTTAGCTCTTTTGGAGCACTTCCAACTCTAGTGACATGGAAGAAAGCCAGGACTGGCTCTCTGTTTTGAGGAAGAAGCAGGTGGGTGCCGGAAAACACACTGGCATGGGCCAAGGCCCCCCAATGGGCACCACATAGGAGATCACTGCTCAATGCCAATGTATATAGAATCATAGAATCACAGAGCTGGAAGGGGTCATACAGGCCATCTAGTCCACCCACCCCCCCGCTCAAAGCAGGATCAGACTGGAGCATCCCCGACAAGTGTTTGTCCAGCTGCTGCTTAGAGACTGCCAGGGAGGGGGAGCTCACCTCCTCCCTGGGCAGCCGATTCCACTGTTCATCCATACATACCACATACATAGGGTAAAGTGGACTCAAGTCCAGAAAAGCTCCTGCCACAATCATTCTGCTAGACTTTACGGTGCCACAAAATTGTCTTTTGTCTGATCCGGAAGATGTGTCTACGAAAGGAGAAAGAGCACCAACAAAATAATCCAGTGAGGCCGTGAGCAGCTGAGCCATGTTTGGACTCTGGGGTGGGCCAAGTTTGGCTTTTTGAAGCTGTCGGGCCCCCCTGAAGTTTGTTTATCCTAAGTCTTCCTCTTCCCTTCTTCCTTTGAGAAGACAGCAAAAACAAACAGCAATTATGTCCAGGTACCATTAAGGGCCTGCTTTGAATCCACAAGCACAAAAGAGTCGCTGTTTGTGTGTGTGTGTGTGTGTGTGTGTGTGTTGTGATTAAACCTGGGAACTCCATCCCTAAGTCCCTTGTTGAGGGCCTGTGTGACAAATGCACTGTGTGAAATCACCGCAGGTATCCAAAGACACCCTCCCCCCTTGGCAAACAATGGCAGGGGGAAAACACAGAGCAAGCCCAGGAAGGAGTTTGAACTTTAACTCTCCTGAATGCAAGACCCTCCTCCTCCTCCTCCTTTGCCGAAGTTAATGCCGGTGCCTTGAGAGCCAAGCTAAGAAGCAGATAATGGCGTATCCTCCAGACAAACAGACTCTTAATTCCCCAGCTTTAAGGTCTATGAAGATCTGTCCTCCCAGGTGTTAGCAGTTCAAAGGATAGGGTTAGGTGAGTTTATGTTGACCAAATAAGCGCAATTTGCATAGATACAATGTAGGCAACCCTAGGCTCTTTGTAGGACAGGAAGCAAAGGGATTACATCAAAGGGTGTTAGAAGGTGCCTTGTTAAGTTCAGGGAAGTGAAAAGAGGCCTCCGGCCCAGCTATCAGGGAGAGAAATCTCCTGGGAACCGGCTTTCTCACAGAGTTTCCAGTTCCTCCTAATCCCACGTGGATCAGAAACCTGCATTTTCCATGTTGTTTCAGTTTTGGTCCCACTCAGGGTAGAATGGTATGGCTATGTTATTCCAAGATTTTTCCATGGTGAAGATCCATGTGACCTTCCAGGTTGGGAGCACGTCATCCTGATTTTTGAGCTTCCTTCCCATTTTTGGAGGTCACAGTGGGTCAGCAAACACATTAAAATCTCGTGCTTTAGACAGATCCAGATGGGTAGCCGTGTTTGTCTGCAGTCGTAGAAAAGAGTCCAGTAGTACCTTAACTAGGGCTGCCAAGTGGGGGCGGGGGGCGGGTAAACCCCCGCTTTGGAGGCCCGATTTCCGACGCCACGGAGGTGGGGGCGAGGTCTCGGCCATACAAGGGAAAACTCTATGGTTTTCCCTTGTATGGCTGTGGCCCCGCCCCCTGAGTGCCTGGCGTCCTTCCGTCACTTCTGGGTGATGTGTGTGCAGCGTGTGCGCGCTTTGCGCGTGCGCGCACGCACCAGACGCCGGCCGGGAGCCCCCTGCTCCCGGCGAAGATACACTTGGAAACCCTAACCTTAAAGACTAACAAAATTTATTGTAGGGCAGGAGCTTTTGCGAGTCACTGCTCACTTCTTCAGATGGGACTGGACTCATGCTTTAGACAGTTTTTGTGTGGAATGCTTTCCAGTCCACAGTTCCAGACCCTACTGCCTTATAGACTGGAGGTCTTTGCTGTCTGACTGAATGGCTTTTCATAATTTGTAATCCGCCTTGAGTCTCAGTGAGAAATGTCAGCTCGACATGATGCTAATAATATTTTTTTGCATAGCGAATAAAACAACAAACACCCAGTTCCATTTTAAGGCCTCTTTATTAACAGTAACTGCAGGGCAGGTAATAGGGTTGCCAGAGAGAGCTCTTTCAAGAACTGCCCTTTCAAGGACAGCTCTGACAGGACTACGGCTTGCCCAAGGTCATCCAGCAGCTGCGAGTGGAGGAGTGGGGAATCAAACCTGGTTCTCCCAGATTAGAGTCCGCACACTTAACCACTACACCAAACTTCACTTATACACCACTGTACTCCCCAACGAGGACCCAAGCCAACTTACAACATTCTCCCCTCCTTGATTTTATCCTCACAACAACCCTGCAAGGTAGTTTAGGCTGAGCATATATGACAGGACCAAGGTTGTCCAGCAAGCTTCTGCAGCATTGTGGGGATGTCAGCCTGCATCGGCCAAATCCTAGTCTAACACTCTTACCATTGTAGCACATGTCTATGTGCCACGGATCACAGGTAAAGTCTCCGGAGAGGTGGCACATACATTTGCTAAATAAATAATTAAAGCACTTATCCATACTAGTTTTTCACTTGAGCACAGAATCATAGAATCATAGAGTTGGAAGGGACCTCCAGGGTCATCTAGTCCAACCCCCTGCACAATGCAGGAAATTCACAAATACCTCGCCCTCTACACACACCTAGTGACCCCTGCTCCACGCCCAGAAGATGGCAAAACAACTCTCCAGGTTCCCCGGCCAAACTGGCCTGGAGAAAAATTGCCACCTGTGACCTGACCCCAAAGTGGCAATCAGCATTTCCCTGGGCGTGTAAGAAAGGGCCACAAGAACTAAGCACTGAGGCAACCCTTCCTGCAGCCTCCCTCTCATGATCTGCCTACGTTCACAGAATTGGCATTGCTGTCAGATGGCCATCTAGCCTCTGCTTAAAAACCTCCCAAGAAGGAGAGCCCACCAGGAAGTCTGTCAGGAAGTTCACTGTCACAATTAAAATCACTTCCCTTTTGTGCAAGTCCATTCATGTGTTACCTGACTAGTAATTAGTGTCCTGAGTGTATATGCTGATGCGCTAGAACCACACCCAATTTGATCAGCACACGTGGCAACTACAGTTTACACATGATGGAGCAGAGATGGCATATACCTATGATGCGTTGTTGTTGTTCAGTCGCACAGTCGAGTCCGACTCTTCGCGACCCCATGGATCATCTCCCGCCAGGCCCTCCTGTCTTCCGCCGTCCTCTGAAGTTGGCTCAATTTCATGTTCGTTGCATTGATGACACTGTCTAACCATCTCATCTTTTGCCGTCCCCGTCTTCTTTGACCTTCAATCTTTCCCAGCATCAGGGTCTTCTCCAGGGAGTGCTCCCTTCTCATTTGGTGGCCAAAGTATTTGAGCTTCAGTTTCATTATCTGGCCTTCCAGGGAACAGTCAGGGTTGGTTTCTTTGAGGATACTCCACAGCTTAGAGGGAGCATTGCCCCCTACCACCAAAGGGTTGCCAGGGCTGCCTTAGCAAGTGCCTAGAGATGTTGAGAGTGGTGTCTGGGGAGAGTTGAGCTGGGGGAGGATGTGACATCACTTCCAGGTGACGCTCTAGCAGTTTCCCCTAATCTATGTGGTAAGACAATAGGAGTGTATATGCTGATGCGCTAGAACCACACCCAATTCGATCAGCACACGTGGCAACTACAGTTTACACATGATGGGGCAGAGATGGCATATACCTATGATGTACTCTATTACATATTAAAGAAAAGAATAGTGTTAGATTAACTCCCACTGGATGTAATTTGATGCCCTGACTTGGTCACATGAGAAGCAACATGACTTCCAGGTGTCTGTCTCATCACCCCCTACCAGTGTTCCCTCAAACTGAGTTAGTGTGAGCTAGCTCACAGCTTTTTAGCCTCTGGCTCACACATATTTGTCTTAGCTCAGGGAGGATGGCTCCAGAGCAGACAAATTTATGCAGTAGCCAAATGGCTTGCTCACAACTTTAATGCCAGTAGCTCACAAAGTAGAAATTTTGCTCACAAGACTCCACAGCTTAGAGGGAGCATTGCCCCCTACCACCAAAGGGTTGCCAGGGCTGCCTTAGCAAGTGCCTAGAGATGTTGAGAGTGGTGTCTGGGGAGAGTTGAGCTGGGGGAGGATGTGACATCACTTCCAGGTGACGCTCTAGCAGTTTCCCCTAATCTATGT
>NW_015166471.1:170951-304892 GCF_001447785.1 Gekko japonicus | reverse complement strand
CCCTGATTTGTGTGAGGGGAGGGGTTCCCCTGCCACTGGCAGGCAAATGGCCAGCCCCCCCCCCCCACACACACACACTAAATATGCCTCTACATTTCCTGGAATTTTATTCCACCCATTTAAGCCTCATTTATGTCCATTAATGGTCCCTTAAAAAACAACAACAGAAGTACAGCTAATCCAAAAACAGCCCAGCACATTCCAGTCTGGAGACCAAGTCCTATGAGGAAAGGTTGAAGGAGCTGGGTATGTTTAGCCTGGAGAGGAGACGACTGAGAGGTGATATGATCACCATCTTCAAATATTTGAAGGGCTGTCCTATAGAGGATGGTACAGAATTGTTTTCTGTTGCCCCAGAAGGTTGGACCAGAACCAACGGGTTGAAATTAAATCAGGAGAGTTTCGGATAAACATTAGGAAGAACTTCCTGACAGTTAGAGCGGTCCCTCAGTGGAACAGGCTTCCTCGGGAGGTGGTGGGCACTCCTGCTTTGGAGGTTTTCAAACAGAGGCTAGATGTCCATCTGACAGCGATGCTGATTGTGTGAACTTAGGCAGATCATGAGAGGGAGGGCAGGAAGGGTTGCCTCAGTGCTTAGTTCTTGTGGCGCTTTCTTAAACACCCAGGAAAATGCTGGTCGCCACTTTGGGATCAGAAAGCAATTTTTCTCCAGGCCACTTTGGCCAGGGATCCTAGGTTTTGTTTTTGTTTTTTTGGTCATCTTCTGGGTGTAGAACAGCGGTCACTGTGGGTGTGGAGGGGGAGGCATTTGTGAATTTCCTGCACTGTGCACGGGGTTGGACTAGATGATCCTGGAGATCGCTTCCAACTCTATGATTCTATCATTCTAAATGTACCTAATGTGGGATTGAATTCTCCTTAAGAGTAATAATGAAAACCACCCTCCTGTGGAAAACACAGCTCAGGTTAAAGTGTGACTGTCTGAATTGGTTCGGTGTTTCCCACTTAACCGAGGAAGAAAAAGTTCCCTCAGAATATTTTAAATGCTGGGTTTGATATGGGCCTGGTTCCCACGCCTTAATCTGACAGAAGATACCACTAGGCCAGGATCAGAATGGTTCAGACTGTAGTGCTGCCAGCTCTGGGATGAGAGATTCCTGAAGACTGGGTGGGGGTGGAGACTGGAGAAGGTGGCGTTTGGAGAAGGGAGGGACCTCAGCAGAGTTTCATGCCATGGAGTCCATCCATCAAAGCAACCATTTTCTCTGGGCCAACTGATCTCTGTAGTCTGGAGATCAGTTATAGTTTTGGGAGATCTCCAGGCCGTACCTGGAGGCTGACAACACTAGCTCTAGGGCTGCCGATCCCCAGTTGGGGACAGGGGATCCTCTGGTTTGGAGGCCCTCCCCCCACTTCAGGGTTATCAGAAAGCGGGGGGGGGTGTCCACCGGGCACTCCATTATACCCTATGAGACCAGTCCCCAGGGTGTAATGGAGAATTGATCTGTGGGTATCTGGGGCTCTTGGGGGGCTGTTTCTTGTGACAGAGGCACCAACTTCTAATGTCCTGGCCCCACTGGTGGACCTCCTGATGGCACCTGGTATTTCTGGCCACTGTGTGACACAGAGTGTTGGACTGGATGGGCCTTTGGCCTGATCCAACATTGGCGTCTCTTATGTTCTTATGTTCTTAACTTTTAAGCATAGTGTCTGGTGCTTCTCCTCAACCCCTCCCCCAACTTTCAAAAAGATTGGACCCAGGGGTCTGATTCTATGAGCCGCAATAGAAGGTGCCCCCATTATCCAATATTTCCAGGGGAGGGAATGTATTTAAAAGGAACGCGGTCCCTTTTAATGTGGTAGCCAGAACTCCCTTTGGAGTTCAGCCGTGATGTCACATCCTTGCTCCTGGCTCCACCCCCAAAGTCTCCTAGCTCCACCCCCAAAGTCCCCAGATATTTCCTGAGTCAGACCTGGCAACCCGCTAGCTCAGAGGCATTACTGTACAAAACTCAGGCTCTATTGCAAGGAACATCGTTGGGTCAAAGTTGTACTTTGGCACACAAAACTATCCACCCCTTACTGTAGTCCATTGTTACATCTCTGTTGATAGAGTATGGCACCAGGGAAAGACTAGTTATTTATTTTTTGACTCTCAGCCTTGTTTATAATAGTTATGCTTTTGGGCCAAGTTCACTGGCCTCCATCATCTCCCAAGAAGTGGACGGAGACATTTTGTTGCTTTTGGACGTACTGGGTTTTTGACTTTGTCTGAGTCAGCCAGTATTTACAAAATTCACAATTCCTCACTTTATGCTTTTCCTGCACTCTCCCAATGAAGTCTGGCAACAACCATTCACTGGCAAACAATCTATATAAAAATGAATTAGCATACAGTAATACAACTGGCCTGCCTTGTGGGATGTCCTAAGACAGTGTACCTGACTTGCCACATAAAAAGCTAAGTTATTTTAGATACAGAGGTAAAGTTCAAGCCTATTAAGAATAAGACTGGGTTCTCACAGATGACATGGTAAGGAGAACCAGTATGGTGTAGTGGTTAAGAGCGTAGGACTCTAATCTGGAGAACCGGGTTTGATTCCCCAGCACTCCTCCACATGAAGCCAGCTGGGTTCCCTTGGGTTAGTCACAGATCTATCAGAACTTTCTCAGCCCCACCTGCCTCACAAGATGCCTGTTGTGGGGAGAGGACGGGAAGGTGACTGTAAGTAGGTGACTGTTAGTCACTCTGAGGCTGCGGTCACACGGAGCATTAGGCACGCTAGAGAGACGGAAGATAGGCGGATTTTCCGGGCACGATCTCACCGCCACATCTGGGAAGTGTAGAGCTCCCGTGGCTCACCCGAAGCTTCACTCCGAAGATGCGCGGTAAAAAAACTAGTACCTCGGAAGTACTAGTTTCCGGAAACCACGGGGCAAGGGCGGGCACATGAACGCGTTTCCGGTGGAATCCCATGGCATCCGGCGCCTGCCCATGTCCCCTCGCAAAAAGGTGTTTGTTTTTTTCAAGTAGCCTCGGGATGCACACAAGCACCCAACAGGGCATGCGCACACGTCGGTGTACAGGGAAAAAAAACACCCGTCTGCTGCAGCGCGCCGCTTCTTTGCCGCGCCGCAGGATTGTGGTGTGATCGGCACCTCCCCCCTACCACGGAACCTCCACGGGATGTCTGCTCATGCAACCGTGCGTTATTTTGCCCCGGGGCAAACAGCCACGCTTCCCCCCCCGCATTTTCCTGCCCGTGTGACCGCAGCCTGAGACTCCCTTCAGGTAGTGAAAAGTGGGGTATAATAGCCAACTCCTCTTCTCCTCCTCCTCGTCCTCCTTCTTGTGGTTGCTTCAGGCTAGTGATGAGGCTCCTTCCTTTATTTTTTGAGACCTCTGTACCCTTCTTTTCTCTTCCATGGGGCCCCAAGGTGGCTACATCCTCCTCCCCACCATAATTTCATGCTCACACAAACCCTCTAAGGCAGGTTAGGCTAGGAGAGAAAGATTGGTCCAAGGTCACCCAGCAAGCTTTTGCGGAAGGGTGGGGATTCAAACCTGGGGCAACCAGAGTCTAGTCTGACACAGCTAGGGTCGCCATCCTCCAGATGGGGCCTGGAGGTCTCCCAGAATGACAGCGGATCTCCACACTACAGAGCTCAGGTCCCCTGGTGGCAATGGTTGCTTTGGAGGGTGGACTCTCCGGCATTATCCACCACTGAGGTGCCTCCCCTTCCCAAACTCTTGTCCTTCCCAGGCTCAACCCACTAATCTCCAGGAACTTCCTAGCTTGGAGTCAGCAGCCCTATGACACAGGGACCACTGCATCATTCTAGCTCAAGACAGAATGCTCTTTCACAAAAACAAAAACAAAATCTGAAGAGGTGAGCAGCGACTCATGAAAGCTTCTACCCTGCCACAAATTTTGTTAGTCTTTAAGGAGCTTCGGTGGCTCAAGTGGTTAAGACGCTGACCTGCAGGCTGTGGAAGGTCGGTAGTTCAGCAGTTCGGGACCCGAGTGTGCCGCATGACGGAGTGAGCTCCCGTCTCTAGTTCCAGCTCCTGCCAACCTAACAGTTTGAAAGCAAGACATTGCAAGTAGATAAATAGGTACCACTTCAGTGGGAAGGTAACAGCGTTCCGTGCGCCTTGGTGTTTAGTCATGCCGGCCACATGACCACGGAAACGTCTTCGGACAGCGCTGGCTCTTCGGCTTTGAAACGGAGATAAGCACCGCAAGCCTAGAGTCGGATTCGACTGGCTTTCGAGCAAGGGAACCTTTACCTTTACCTTTAAGGTGCTACTGCTTTGGTGTAGTACTTAAGTGCGCAAACTCTAATCTGGGAGAACCGGGTTTGATTCCCCACTCCTCCACTTGCAGCTGCTGGATGACCTTGGGCAAGCCGTAGTTATGGCACAGCTGTCCTTGAAAGGGCAGTTCTGGAAAGAGCTCCACCTACCTCACAGGATGTCTGTTGTGGGGAGGGGCAGGGAAAGGAGTTTGTAAACTGCTCATAGACTCCGAGTGAAGGGCGGGGTATAAATCCAATCTTGTCTCTTCTCTACTGTTACAGACAGACTAACACGGCTACCCATCTTGAAAAAAAATCTTTCAATATAGAAAACTAGGTTTCAGGGGAAAGGATTCGAGCCTAGCTTTATCGACTACAGCTTAGCAGTTTCCTACATGCAGGCATGTTTTCTGTTGTGAGAACATTTCATTACGTGGATGCCTACATATAATCTGCACAGGTACAGCTCACAAACAAATCTCAGGCCTAGTTCTAATTAGTTCTAACTAGAGCCAGTGTGGTATAGTGGTTAAAGTGTTGGACTAGGATCTGGGAAACCCAGGTTCGAATCCCCACTGAGCCATGGAAGTTTTGCTGGGTGACCTTGGGCCAGTCACGGTCTCTCAGCCTAACCCACCTCACAGGGTTGTTGTGAGGATAAAACAGAGGAGAGGAGAATTATGTCAGCTGCGTTGGGTCCCCGCTGGGGAGAAAGGGGAAGATATTAAATAATCAATTAAACAAAAGTAATCCACAGCCTGTTTGTTAGAACTAAGAGCATGCCGAGAACATCAGCACAGTCACCCAGTGAACTTAACTTTATTTCCCAGCGCAGTCACCCAGTGAACTTCACTGGATGACATGCCAATCTATTTTATCAAAAAACCTCCTCAAGTGATGGATTGCAAGGCTCTTGTGTTATGTTGCAAGGCAAGGTTACGCCTTGGTAATCATTTTAAGTAACAGACAACAAGGAGAGAGAGAAGAGGTTGAGTCATTCAAGCCACCTACTTGTCAAGCACAGAATCCACGTTTTTTGTAGCTGTGCAAGTGAGTGGATCTTTTAAATACTGGATGCATTGCGTTGCCTGCATTTTGTGCCTGCACAATCATGCTCTATGCATACAAGTCCTCCATGAATTCAGTCAACGCACGGAGAAAGGGAGGAGTGGGTATAAGAGTACCCTGCCCACCCCTTGCTTCTTCAAGATCACTGACTCATGAGCAGGGCACCTAGAAGGAGGAGGAGCTGGAGGAGGAGTTGGTTTTAATACCCCACCTTTCTCTATTTCAAGGAGTCTCAAGGGATGCTCCCTCTAAGCTGGCATTATACACCACTGAGGTCCTTCCCCTCCCCAAACTCCCCCTTGTCTTGGCTCCGCCCCCAAATCTCCAGGAATTTCCCTACCTGGAGTTTTTATCCCAGATTCATCCAAGCAGCTCGGAGAACAATCGCCTCTGATCATGACGAGCAAGGAAGGATGGGAACCAAATGGGCCAATATCTGAGCATAACTAGTTAGAACAAACCTTACATTTTGATATCACAGCTGACACATGCTGCAAAGTGTTGCTGCTGGTGTAATCTGAAAAGGGAAGTTAAATGTATAAACAGCTCAAAAATTATTAAGACGGACCTTTAATTCTTACATGTCATTTCCAGTTCACCTATGGTCCCCCCCCCCCCGGTGGAGGCGGGGGTCCCCTGCTGCCAGGCCCTGTCACCACCCTCTGAAGAGAAGGCCTGACCACAACGTCATGACTTCACTGCCATGGCGACCTGAGTAGGCATAACATTCCCTGTGTGGCTGACTGGAGCAGGAGAAGACGACGGGTCTCTTTCTTTCTTTCTCCCGGACTGGTTTTCTCATTGCAAAATGAGGGAGGGTTTCTGGAGTTGGTTTTGGGGTTTGTTTTTCTGTTTTGTTTTGTTTTTTTCACCGTGGCCGTCTCAGAAGGAAGAGATTGGAGCGTTGTGCGGACTCTAATCTGGGAGAACCGGGTTTGATTCCCCACTCCTCCACTTGCAGCTGCTGGATGACCTTGGGCAAGCCATAGTTCTGTCAGAGCTGTCCTTGAAAGGGCAGTTCTGGAAAGAGCTCCACCTACCTCACAGGATGTCTGTTGTGGGGAGGGGCAGGGAAAGGAGTTTGTAAACTGCTCATAGACTCCGAGTGAAGGGCAGGGTATAAATCCAATCTCGTCTCTTCTCTGCTGTTACAGACAGACTAACACGGCTACCCATCTTGAAAAAAATCTTTCAATATAGAAAACTAGGTTTCAGGGGAAAGGATTCGAGCCTAGCTTTATTGACTACAGCTTAGCAGTTTCCTACATGCAGGCATGTTTTCTGTTGTGAGAACATTTCATTACGTGGATGCCTACATATAATCTGCACAGGTACAGCTCACAAACAAATCTCAGGCCTAGTTCTAATTAGTTCTAACTAGAGCCAGTGTGGTATAGTGGTTAAAGTGTTGGACTAGGATCTGGGAAACCCAGGTTCGAATCCCCACTGAGCCATGGAAGTTTTGCTGGGTGACCTTGGGCCAGTCACGGTCTCTCAGCCTAACCTACCTCACAGGGTTGTTGTGAGGATAAAAACAGAGGAGAGGAGAATGATGTCAGCTGCGTTGGGTCCCCGCAGGGGAGAAAGGGGGAGATATTAAATCATTAATTAAACAAAAGTAATCCACAGCCTGTTTGTTAGAACTAAGCATGCCGAGAACGTCAGCACAGTCACCCAGTGAACTTAACTTTATTCCCCAGCGCAGTCACCCAGTGAACTTCACTGGATGACATGCCAATCTATTTTATCAAAAAACCTCCTCAAGTGAGGTTGTGTTGCAAGGCAAGGTTATGCCTTGGTAATCATTTTAAGTAACAGACAACAAGGAGAGAGAGAAGAGGGTGAGTCATTCAAGCCACCTACTTGTCAAGTACAGAATCACTTGCAGGATATCCCCGTTTTTGTTTTTGTCGTTGTGCAAGTGAGTGGATAATTTAAATACTGGATGCATTGCGTTGCCCGCATTTTGTGCCTTCACAGTCATGCTCTATGCATACAAGTCCTCCATGAATTCAGTCAACGCGTGGAGAAAGGGAGGAGGTATATGAGTACCCTGCCCACCCCTTGCTTCTTCAAGATCACTGACTCATGAGAAGGGCACCTAGAAGGAGGAGTTGGAGGAGGAGTTGGTTTTAATACCCCACCTTTCTCTATTTCAAGGAGTCTCAAGGGATGCTCCCTCTAAGCTGGCATTATACACCACTGAGGTCCTTCCCCTCCCCAAACTCCCCCTTGTCTAGGCTCCACCCCCAAATCTCCAGGAATTTCCCTACCTGGAGTTGTTATCCCAGATTCATCCAAGCAGCTCGGAGAACAATCGCCTCTGATCATGACGAGCAAGGAAGGATGGGAACCAAACTGGCCAATATTTGAGCATAACTAGTTAGAACAAACCTTACATTTTGATATCACAGCTGACACATGCTGCAAAGTGTTGCTGCTGGTGTAATCTGAAAAGGGAAGTTAAATGTATAAACAGCTCAAAAATTATTAAGACGGACCTTTAATTCTTACATGTCATTTCCAGTTCACCTATGGTTGCCAGACCCCCCCCCCCCGGTGGAGGCGGGGGTCCCCTGCTGCCAGGCCCTGTCCCCCAGCCGCCAATCAGCTGGCTGGTGAAGGGGAGTTGCCAGTAGAAAGAAGAAGGCCTAGGCCACATTGCTGGTGTCACACAGGAAGTGATGATATCATGACAGCGACTTCCAAGTGACAGTCTGGTATTTGGGCAAAAACTCTATGGTAGAAGCCAATTTTACCACAGAGTTTTTTTGCCAAATACCAGTGTCACCTGGAAGTCACTGGCATGATGACATCACTTCCTGTGTGACACCAGCGGTGTAGCCTAGGCTGCCTTCTTTCTACTGGTTAAGTTCCCCCCCATCCCTCACTGGTTGCCAGGAGAGACCTGGCTAGGGTTGCCAGGTGCCTACCGTCTTCCAGCGGGGGGCTCTGGGCTGCTGCCCAGGGTCTTCTGGCATGCAGGCACCTCATGTAGGGGACGTTCTAGTGTTCAGCCAAAAACTCTATGGTCACCATGGAGTTTTTAGCTGAATGCTAGAGCGTCCCCCTCACGATGTGCCTGGTGTGATGACATCACCTGATGTCATCATGCCAGGCACATTGGGTGCAGTGGAGCTCTTCAGGGGCAGGGCCCCGAAATCAGGAGAACCCCCACCCCCATCAGGGGGATGGCAAACCTAGACCTGGGAACCCTAAATTCAGACTCAAGCAGACTTATACTGAAGCCCTTTGACATCGATGGACTTAGGACGTTGTAACTTTGCTTAGGATTTGTGCTGTTAATGTATTCTCTAAGCAGGCGATGATGGAGTGTAATTCAGTCCCACAAATGCCCCCAGGCTGAATTAATCTGTGTTTAGAAAACACTGCAAACTTCAAAGCTATAGCAACAGTGTTAACTGCTAGGTAAAGCGCGTCTGGGAGGGGGGGAACCCTCACAAAGCCATCACCTGTGTTGCCAGCAAAATTCCCAATGGCTAAATCCATAAACAAGCGACTTATGAGTCCAGACCTGATGAAAAAAAGGTTTTGCTTGCAAAGAAGCATTTCAGAGTTGTGGGCTAGGAAGGTCTGCTGCTTTTGGAGGGAGCAGCAGGCCCATTACCCGACATGCTGAAACGGTTTTCGCCTTGTTTTTCATGACATCCTCCTCCGAGGCATTAAAGATGAAAAGCCAGGCTGCTACACGGTGGGTTACGGAGTCCTTCGAGGAGGTAGATCTTTTCATTCCCCACCTTTCCGATGCAACTCCATTAAGGTGCTTGGAAAGCTAAGCAGAAAAGGCCTGTAAATTCCACTAACAAATCTCGTATCTGAGTCAGAAAGCAACAGGTGTGTGACACAGGTGGTCACACCAGTGGTCTCTCTGGCGCTGTGTTCATGCAACGCTTGTCTGGATGGCATCTCTCCCTTCTGCAAATAGCTCATTTTCTACACTTGGATTGCATCCAAAGGAGAGAGGGTTTGGTTTTTTTTCTGCACATGGGATCAACCCTTGCTGGAGTACAGTGTATTTTTGTGATTTGTTTTACACTGTAAGCACAGGAACGGACTTCTAAAACATAACTGCATCTAAAGCTTGAGGTCTTTTAAAAATATCGCCACTGCTATCTATATATGTGAGACGTTTGTGTGCCAGATATCTGGCTGTCTATGCAGCTTTGTGTTTGTGTAAAGTGCCGTCGAGCTGCAGCCGAACCATGGTGACTCCTCATTTGTTTTCAAGACAAGAGATGGGTAGCGGTGGTTTGCTGTGCCTGACTCTGCATAGCAACCCTGGACCTCCTTGGTGGTCTCCCATTAGGGGTCCCACCCTACACTCCCTCTAAGTTGTGAAGTCTTGTGGGCAAAAATTCTACTTTGTGAGCGACTGGCATTAAAGTTGTGAGCGAACGATTTTAGCTACTGCATATGTTAGTTTGCTCTGGAACCATCCCTTCCTGAGTGAAGAGAGAAATGTGTGAGCTGGAGGCTAAAAAACCGTGAGATAGCTCACACTAACTCAGCTTAGAGGGAACACTCCCAGCTCCAGGATGGGAAACTCCTGGATATTTGTGGGGGGTGGGGAGCCTGAGGAGGGTGGGGTTTGGAGAGGGGAGGGACTTCAATGAAGTATTTATGCCATAGACTCCACCTTCCAAAGAGGCCATTTTCCCCAGGTGAACTGATCTCTGCAACCTGGAGATCAGTTGTTATCACAGATCTTCAGTCACCACCTGGATGTTGGCAAGAGCATCCAAGTATTTAATGCGGGCTGACCTTGCTTCGCTTCCAAGCTCTGAAGAGATATTTAAAACTACAACAAATCTATGAGGCAGTGAGCCAGTTTGATGTAGTGGTTAAGTGCACAGACTCTAATCTGGGAGAACTGGGGTTGATTCCCCACTTCTCCACTTGCAGCTGCTGGATGACCTAGGGCAAGCCGTAGTTCTGTCAGAGCTGTCCTTGAAAGAGCAGTTCTTGAAAGAGCTCTCTCAACCCCACCTACCTCACAGGGTGTCTGTTGGGAGGGGAAGGGAAAGGAGTTTGTAAGCCACTCTGAGACTCCAATTGAAGGGTGGAGTATACATCCACTCTCTTCTCTTCTTCTTCTACAAATGTGAACACAACAGGTATTGGGGCGGGGGGAGAAAAGCCTTTATTGAAATCACTAATAAACATCTCCCCATAGAAGATCCACATGTGCCAATGAAGCATGCAAGCAAATGATAGGGTCTACCCATTCCCGTGTGCATGAAAGACAATCCCTGTATAAGGGTACTTTCCAGTCCTTCCGCACCCATCCCTGACCAAGTGCAAGTAGTGTGGAGTATGTTCCAATTGATTTGGAACTAAAGCTGTCTGATGGTGCCCAGGTTTTTGAAGCAACGTTAACCAAATGATGAGGCAATTGTGGCTAATTGCCATTTTCTATTATGGAACTGAAAGAAGGTGCAGAAATCACTATTCATGAATTGTCACTTATCGCTGTTAGCATCGCTGAAGAAGACATTCGAAACGAGAGAACAACATACCCGGGATCCTCGTGTGAATCCTTCTCGAATCCTTTTGCTTGAATCCTTCTGCTATACTTAGACTTTCACTTTTGTACGCAGAATATCACACTCTTTGATATTGTTATGAGAGACACTGGTTGTCAAATGAGTTATGTGTTCTTATTCTGCTGTTCTCTGATTTCCATATTGTGGAGAGCATTTTACTTTGATGTTTCATTATTATATGCCGATTGCTAAATTCCTCTGGATGTTGATAAGATTATAGATAGAAAATTACATTATATCGGAAGGATTTTGTTCATTCATTCATTCGATTTATACCCCGCCCTCCCCACCGAGGCAGGCTCAGGGCCGCTTACCTAAAAGTACGTATATAAATAAATTCGATTTTAAAACATGGTTTATGTGTATTAGATTTATTTAATAATTTCAACGCTATTGTAACAGTGGTATCGTTTCTCTTTATATGATCGCTCCATACACTGAAATTCTCCTAAACTCCCGGTGCTGACTAGAGATCTCCCACCAGGGCTATTTTTGGGCAGGAACGCACAGGAACGGAGTTCCGACTGGCTCCCAAGTTGGCCACGCCCAGCAGGAGCTCATTAGCATAGCACCCAACAGCAGAAATTCATTAGGATTGGCTACAATTAGGGGTGTGTGGCCTAACATGCAAAAAGCCCTGGGTTTTAACAACAAACACGGTAAAGAGAATAAGAAGCAAAAGGTGGGTGTGGCTGGATGACCACACTTCTGGTAACATGGGTGTGTGGCCTAATATGCAAATGAGCCATGTTGCCAGGGGTGTGGCCTAATATGCTAATGAGTTCCTGCTGTTGGGTATGGCCTATTATGCTAATGAGTTCCTGTCTCCCACTATTACAGTTGATCTCCAGGCGACAGAGATCAGTTCGCCTGGAGGAAATGGCGACTGGAAGGTGGATTCTATGGCGCTGAAGTCCCTCCCTCCCCCAAACCCTGTCTTCCTCAGGCTCCCAAAATCTCCAGGCATTTCCCAACCTGGAGTTGGCAACCCAAAGGACAATTGATACAGCGTATACTTCCCGAGGCACATCCCTGATGACCCATCTCTTCCTCCATCTGTGACTGAAATCTGTGCTTTTCTTCCACGTTCAACTAGGTCCTGGATCGCTTCGGGGCTGGCTGAGGCTATCTGAGATCAGATAATCAGTACCTTCATTGTATTCCCAAAGGCAGTGATAAGGCCGCTTCCTTGGTGAATCCAATTACTGGAAATGGCAGTTTACAGTAAAGAAAATCATGTTTGTGGGAGAGTTAACTGGCTGATGATTAAGCATGAAGTGCAACTCCCTTGCCCAAACATGTTAACACCGTCTCCAGAATCATGCCTGACTTGTCTACAGAAACATATATATTATGGCTTAGTTTATTCAGAATCTTCTTCTGATCAGCACTTTAGGCATACTATGTGCTACAGTTTTTAAACAGTCAGATCTAGGGGTTTACTCTTCCCACATCCATAAAACAGCTGAGGGGAATGTCTCTTTTAAAATGAGGAGAGCCAGATTCGGCTCAGAACTGTGCTGTGTGGTTGGGGTGAGATTGAACTCTCCAGAACCAACTCTTTGAAAAATGTAACATCTAGTTACTGGGGAAAGTACAGAGAAGGGCAACCAAGTCGATTAGGGAGGTTGGAGCACCTTTCCTATGAAGAAAAGCTGAAGAGCCTGGGACTTTTCAGTTTAGAAAAGAGACGGTTGAGGGGGGACATGATTGAGGTTTATAAAATTATGCATGGGGTGGAGAGAGTTGGCAAAGAGAAATACTGGAACTCAAGGACATCCAATGAAGGTGATGGGCAGTAGATTCAGGAGGGACAAAAGGAAATACTACTTTACACAGAGAGGGATTAAAATGTGGAATTCCCTGTCAGAGGATGTCATGATGGCCACAAGCACAGACCACCCCGAAAGACACATTCCCACACTCTGGAGACTGTGCCCCGCAAGGTGACATACAGTGATTCCCAGTCCAAACACTGGTTCTGATGCCATGAGCTTCTATTCGGAATGCCCTCCCCGAGGCCCGTATTTCAAAGGAGATTTGAATAAGGAAGTCCCCGGAAACAGGATATATCTTCTTGAAGGGGAGAGTCCTGTGAACCTGGGGGTATGTAATATGTGGTGGTCCAGACCTTATTTTGGGGTTCAGAGCTTTCCAACTCTCCTCAGTGTTTCTGGATGATTTCACAAATAAATCACGAATAAGGAACTGTAAAGAAGGAACCAGCTTTAGCCTCCTGTGTTTAAGGCATGATTCTGTACTGAACAAAAGGTTTTCTGGGAGCTTCCTGTGGTGATCATTCACAATATACAAGATACATGTGATGCTCTGAGTTCCCTCGTTTCTTGTCCTCCGTAGAATTGACTGGTGAAGGGGTGTATTATGTACTTTGCAGCCAGCCTTGTTAAAAAGTGTTTGTTTGTTTTTTTGTGGAGGGGGATGCAACAGAAATTAGGATACTTGTGTTTTATGATGCCTTCAGACTGGATGGTCTATTTCCCTGTTTACAGAAATGTGCCAAAGTTCATGTCCTGAAAGATTTGACAAATGGACCAAATCATCCGTCTTTTCCAGTTTGCCAATTTCTTTCCGTTGTCTTGTAGTCTGATAGGAAAGCTTTTTCATTAACCTGTATTTATTACATTTTTGCAAAGCGGTGGAAATGGTGACCAAAATGAAATTGAGCCCTTTTGAATGCATTTGGTCCCCTGGCTGTAGCTTCTTTACTTTTGGTCTAATAAACGTTTTTTATAGACATTAAAAAAAAAGTAGGATTAGCAGCATGACCTTGGCAAATGCTGGGAGATTTTGAGAGTGATGCCTGGGAAGGGTGGAAAGTGCGGAGGATGTGATGTCACTTCCGGGTGACTCTCTAGCAATTGTCCCTAATCTCTATAATACCATAAAGACATGGGGAAATTCTCAGAATGGCACTCTGGAAACCAGTTCCCAGAGATTTTTTTCTCTGACTCCTCAATTTCTTGAGGGCAGGGGATTGGAACTGGGGCAGGAGGCTGCCCTCTGTGGGCAAACAAACAGCAGGCCTACAGTGTACAGCCAAACCGACAACTTTTCTTTTCCTCACAGAGTCTGGGGTGCAAACTCTTAATGGAATATTCAGTGGTGCTACACCAAATTAGCTGATCACTGTCAGAGGTTTCACTGCTAACCACTGGGACTAACTTGCCCTGGATAGCTGGTCAATAGCCAGGCCACAGTCTTGAACAGAGTTCGGAACATTCAATTGCATTCATTTCAGTGGGTTTAAAAGCACTCATAGCTTTACTTGTTTGTGGCTTAACTTGTCACTGATTAGCGCCATAGCACCCAGAGCTCCAGATAATAACGTCTGGTGTGTGTCATTCGTGGTCCCTTAACAATGCTACGGGGGAATTCCCTGTGGCTTGGTTATCAGTATGTTCTTCCTCAAGAAAGAAAGTAAATTCATTTAGAGAGTTGCTCATAATCACTTGCTGGAAGCAACTTTTAAACTCTGCAATGGATTTCTTTTGTTGTTTAATAGATATGTAAATGTTTCCAGATTATTAAACGGAGACTGCTTGACCTGGAACTTCAAGTCTTACGTCCTACACAATTTAGCATATTAAGAAAATTCCCTTTCATGAAAGGTTATGTTCTTGTCCTTTAAAATCCGTGGATTCAATATATCATATTATTTTTGACTGTCAATTTCACTCAGTCTTACGCAAATAATTGTTGTCATCTTTATTTCCTCCTAATTATAGTTCTAATAGGGAAAAAGTTATGGAAAAAGTTATTCAAAATCTACTAAAGGATGCTAATCCTAATATTACAGCTATAGTGGCCAAGTTTCTTGCCGAAGTAGTCAAAGATAGAACTATTCTAGTAAAGGATTGATTCATATTGCTTATAATGTCTTATATATCCATGCCGTGTTATTGTACATCTATGTATCTTACTGCCATGCTATTAAAGGTATTTGACTTTATTTAAATGCTCCAACAGAAGGCTGGCCCAAGTCTCATAACCATGTCCCTGCATAACAATACCATTCATTCATTCACTCGTTCATTTGTTTATTTCATTTATACCAAACCTTCCCTGCCATTGGGGACCCAGACTGACTTACATCCTCCTCTCCATTCTTTTATCCTCGCAACAACCCTGTGAGGTAGGTTAGGCTGACAGTATCAGCCCCAAGGTCACCCAGCAAGCTTCCACAGCAGACTGGGGATTCGAATCTGAGTCTCCTAGTTTCTGGTCCAACACTACACCACAGTGGCTTAGGCTCTGGATTTACAGTTCTTATGCCCTCCCTCCACAATATTTACTTCATTTGCAAAGCTACAACCAACCTGCCCTCCCCCCAGCTTTCAGGGAGAAGGACAGCAGAGGATAGATATGGGGGGGGAGGAGTTCAGTAATACTTCCCTTCCCACAGCTCCTCTCGTAATTCCCTGTATTCTTGTAAGAGGAGACGAACGGTGGCAGGGATCTGCCCTGGCACCCTGCAGAGATATTTAGGAACGGTAGGGATGCCAGTCCCCAGGTGGGAGTGGGGGATCCCCCGATTTCAAGGGCTACAGGCCAACTGAACAGTGGGGGGAAGCCCCGTCCCAAGCCCCGTCCCCAACAGCGAACACCCTCCTGGCCACCCCTCTCCCTTACCTTCTATGTGATTTAAAGGGCCCTCCAGCAGATCGGCAGAAGTATGCGGCCCATCAATTAGCTGGAGATCCCTTTAAACCCTGCAGGACTCAGGGAGGGAGAGGGATAGCCACCAGCCGCACGCCTGAATTCCAAGCGACGAATCTGCTGCTTGGGATTCCGGCACATCCTCAACATGAGGATGTCATTTCTGTATGATGTCATCACGTTGGGGACCTCCCCCCCCTCCAGGAATACCCCCCCAAGTCCCCCGCTGGGGAGGAGGGAGGACCTGGCAAGCCTAGGGGAAGAGGCTAGCAATCCAAGTGCGTGGAGTGGAGTGAATCGGTGGGATAGCATCTGTGAGTTTAGACCAGAGGTCATTTCGGGGGGGGATCGCGGGGGATCGCAGTTCCCCCGGGTGAGGTATGGGAGTGGGGCACATGACGAAGCCCCGCCCCCTGCTTCCGGCCGCCCCGCCTCCGTCTCTCATTCAGCCAGGAGGAGGCAGGAGAAGAGGGAGGGTAAGTTGCTTCCTCCCTGCCTCTCCCCACCCCTGCCTGCCTGGGGCCAGGGAGGGCCTTCGCGGGGCTTCCTCGCACTCCCACTGGCCTTGCAGGTCCACCACTGGGCCCCTCGTGGGGCTCGGCAGTGAAGCTGCAAGGCCGGCGGCGACGGCCGGGGCCGTTGGGGGCGGGGGGTGTGGCCTTATGACACACTTCCGGTGATGTCAGGGGGTGTGGCATATGCTAATGAGTTATGCTAATGAGTTCCCCTAGCTCTTTTTCTACGAAATGACCCCTGGTTTTAGACCTTGAATTTGCCCTGACCTGGATAGTCCAGGATAGCTCGATCTCGTCAGATCTCAGAAGTTAAGCAGGGCTGGCCCTGGTCAGAATTTGGATGGAGACCTCCAAGGTATATCAGGGTCGTGACACGTGGGCAGGCAATGGCAAACCACCTCTGACCATCTCTTGCCTTGAAAACCCTATGAGAGTCACCATAAGTCAGCTGAGACCAGACGGCAGTTTCCACCACCACAGGCCTTGAATTCGTATGAGAAGGGGATTTCAGTAGCAAGAAGTGAGGAGAAGACCACGAGGCGGGATTTAGCCAATCAAATCAACCCTGAGTCTCTTGACCCCTGAAAGACTATTCAGTGTTACTGTAGCCCGAGCTAGAATGCACCTGATGAAGTAAGCTCTGTTTCAAGGAAGTTTAGGCTGGAATAAAAATGTGTTATCCTAAAGCGCCACGAGACCTCTGTTTTGTTTTGGAGGTTTCTCGGCAGCCCTCTGGAATTTGTTGCCAGACAAATAATGGTTTGTTTGGTCTGAGAATGAGCTTCAGAAGTCCTCCACCCCTCATGCACAAGCAGATTCATGACTTCCTGGCCTGTGGTGCAAGTAGTTGTGTCATCTGAAATGTTTCTTTGAGACCAAAAACAGAATTAAGGCACAGGCTGGATCCGTATGGTGATGATTCCCTGCCGTGCGCTTATTGTGACTGAGATCACAGACGCAGGGGCCACAGAGTGACCACATGGGGGCGTTCTCTGTGCTTTCATCAGTAGCCCCTCCTGCCTACATTTCGGCTTACTATTTTGCTTCCTGCAAAGGACAAATCATCACCCTCAGTCCCAATCCTCCACCTCCATGATCTCAGGAATGATGCTGTAGGAATTTCCCCAATCTCTATGGTAAAGACCACAGAGATTGTAGAGGTTCCTAGAGCATTGCTTGGAAGTGATGACACATTCTCCAAACCTCCACCAAGAAGTGACACCACGTCATCTGCCACACTCTAGAAATGTCCTTGGTCTTTATGGGCTTTATCATAGAGATGGGGAAATTCCTAGAGCATCAAGGAGGATGTGACATCACACCCCCTGGAACACTATCCGTTCCAAGCACTACCCTCCCCAAATCTCCCAACATTTGCTGGTACAGGGCCGGCAACTTTATCCACACTGCCGGAAGGTGTTGTCAGCTTTTTAAAAAATCTGTAGTAGCTATATTATTACAGTGCTATGAGCCAGGAAAAAGCTTACCGGTGTGTGTATGAGAGAGAGGGGATACTGAGAGAAATTGGCACCAATGTGGGCAGGGGAGATTTTAAATTTTGCACCTTCCAAGCCCACTTTGACTGCCATCCTTTTGGAAGGTTGTATCAACACAGGTTAGGGAAGACGGCAGCGAAGCAGGGGGAAAAACACAGACTGGGGAGGAAAAAATGCTCCAGTCTGGCAAGCGAGGAGGAGCCAAATGGCCTGGAGTTCTCCTGGAATCAGAACTGATCTCCAGACCACGGCGATCAATTCACCTGGAGAAAAGGACTCCTTTGGAGGGTGGGCTGTACGGCATCTCTTCCCTGCTGTGCCCCTTCCCCTCCCAAGCTCCGACCTCCCCCCCCCCCGGCTCTGCCTCCAGGAACTCCCCAACCTGAAGCTGGCTGTTCAATAGTGGGTTCAACACGGCAGCGGTGAAGGCAGAGTGATTCCAACAAGCAGCAGTTTATTGCATCTCAACAGGAATGCTTTACATGGGGCAGCTGCCCGAACTATATACACCTAAGCCCCTCCCAGCCCCCATGCAATTGGTGAATGCAAATGGCCTCCAGGCTCCAGATTGGCTGGCTGCCCTCAGGGGCCAATCCGCAGGCAGGTTCCGAGATCCTGCCTGCCTTTGTTCCGGGGCTTCAAGCTCCAGCTAGGTGGCCTGCCCAGAGAAGCCCAGACATGTGTCCCCAGCATGCTCCATCTAGGTGGCCTGCCAGACAAGTCCAGGCAATGCCTCCTTATGCTGGCTACGAGCCCCCGCAGCAGTTAAGCCTGAGTGGAAGATTGCACAAGTCCAGACACAACACTGGCAACCTTAAGTATGTAAGCAGCCATCGTTTAGAGTCCCAGTTTGCAGTAGGGTTGCCACTGCAGTGTTCCCTCTAAGCTGAGTTAGTGTGAGCAAACTCACAGTTTTTCAGCCTCCAGCTCACAGATTTTTGCCTTTGCTCAGGAAGGATGGCTCCAGAGCAAACTGATTTATGCAGTAGCCAGATCATTTGCTCACAACTTTAATGCCAGTAGCTCACAAAATAAAATTTTTGCTCACAAGACTCCACAGCTTAGAGGGAGCATTGGTTGCCAGGTCCTTTGCCCTCGCTGGCAGGTAGTGGGAAGGAGCTTTCTGGGAGTGGGGGATGGGGTGACATTGCCACGTGCGACATCCCTGGCGTGATGACATCACACCGAAGTAACGTCATCACGCTGGGGATGCTGGATGGCGATGCTCTGGTATTTTGGGTAAAACCAGGGCTATTTTTGGGCAGGAACGCACAGGAACGGAGTTCTGGCTGGCTTCAGAATTGGCCACGCCCACTACAGCCAAAACCTCTGCATGCGTGGCTACAGAGGGAAGGCCTGGAGAGCGACACACACCCCCAGCGACTCCATGGTGGGTGGGCCAGGGGGGGCCTGTAAGGATTGGGGGCATTTAAATGCGTCCCCCGGCCTGTCCAAGGGCCGGCTTGCCTGAGCTCCCCGCAGTCATGGGGCGCTCAGGCAAGCCAAGGGAAGGCATGGAGCTGTGACCTACTATGCTAATAAGCTGTGCTGTTGGGGGTGTGGCCTAATAAGCTAATAAGTTTCTGCTGTTGGGTGTGGCCTATTATGCTAATGAGTTCCTGCTGGGCTTTTTCTACCAAAAAAGCCCTGGGTAAAACTCTATGGTAACCATAGAGTTTTGCCCAAAATACCAGAGCATCACTGCACACTGTTCCTAGCATGATGCTGTCATTTTTGAGTGACATCATCATGTCTGGGACGTCATGCCGGGTCTCATGGCTGTTGGGGCCAGGGCTTCCCCAGCTGGCCAGCGGGAGGCAGAAGCCCATGAAATCAGAGGATCCCCCTCTCCCGCCTGGGGGCCGACAGCCCTAGTCCGCAGGTAGGATTTCCAACTACAGCTTGGGAAATACCTGGAGATCTTGGGGGTGGAGCCTGAGGAGGGTGGGGTTTGGGGAGGGGAGAGACTTTAATGGGGTATAGTGCCACTGTGCCCACCTTCCAAAGCAGCCATTTCCTCCAGGGGAACTGATCTCTGTTGTCTGGAGATCCGTTGTAATCCCAGGAGATCTCTAGCCACCAACTGGAGATGGGCAACCCTATTTGCGGGCTGCCGTGTATCAAAGCACCCAGTTAGGACTTCACTGCACATTCCGCTAGTGCTAAACCAGGAAACCATTGATCTTGATCTGGCGGGGCCAGGATTTATTGGCTGATTCCTATTGCTGCGGGCTGCCTCCTCGAGGGCAAGCAGGCTCTGTATGTGAGTAGGAGGTAAACGGTTTTACTTTCCTTGCTGGCAATTTTCAGGAGTGCTGGTTTCTGCAAACTGTTCAGAATCAGGCCAGGGCGATCCGGGGCCAAGATGGACAAGAAACAGAAAAGCTTTCAGCTAAGTTATAGTTCCCTTCGAAGCCAAGTTGTCCGCCCTGAAGTTTTCAGAGTTCAAAATAAATCTTTACATTAAGGAAGCTGGGCGCTTGCTATCGCTCCACTCGGCGCTCTGCGCTCTGCAGTTCTTCCCGTAACCCAGCCTTTCGGGCCGGAGAGCCTGCCACTCTGCTCAGCTAAGAGGGGCGTCTTCATTGGGTGCCAACAGAGCCCTGGCACCAGAGGAAGGCTCGGCGCACACAAGGGACTCATAGGAGCCTGTAATTTGCTGGCAACATCTGAGTGCAGCCTTGATTTTGATGTCCCCAGTGGTGTTCCCTCTAAGCTGAGTTAGTGTGAGCCAGCTTACAGTTTTTTAGCCTCCGGCTCACACATTTTTGTCTCAGCTCAGGAAGGATGGCTCCAGAGCAGACTAATTCATGCAGTAGCCAAATCGCTCGCTCACAGCTTTCATGCCGGAGTTCACCAAGTATCACTTTTGCTCACAAGACTCCACAGCTTAGAGGAAACATTGGGTTGCCACCTCCAGGTGGGGAAAGTCCTGGAGTTTTGGGGATGGAGCCTGAGGAGGAACAGGGACCTCAATGGGGTACAAGGCCATGGAGTCCACCCTCCAAAGCATCCATGTTCTCTCCAGGGGAGCTGATCTCTCTAGTCTGGAGAGAAGCTGCAGTTCCAGGGGATCCCCAGATCCCCCCTGGAGGTTGGCTGTTCTCTCAAGGGTAGTTCTCAAAAGAGCTCTCTCAGCCCCATCTACCTCACAGGGGGTCTGTTGTGGGACGGGAAGGGGAAGGAGATTGCAAGCTGCTCTGAGACGCCTTTGGGTAGTGAAGGGCGGGGTATAAATCCAGTCTCCTCTTCCTCCTTCTTTCCCCTCCATTGAAGTGAAGGGGACAGGCTTGCAAGTGGGGGAGATCCTGGCACACGCCGGAGCATGTGAAAACTCTGATGTTCAAGATACCGCGGGTCTCCTTGCCAAATCTACCTAAACAGGGCTGTTTGAAACATCAAAACCAGAGTGGACATCTTGGGAAGAAAGAAATGGAGGAGGGAATCAAAATTTTAAAGTCTTTCTTGTATGCCGTATGTGTTTCATACAGAGAGGTGCAAGGAGCCAGTGTGGTGCCATGGCTAAAGGGCTGGAGTAGCATAGGGGCGGGGGAAGAAGACCTGGCTTCAGATTATGGTTGCCAACATCCAGGTGGGGCCTGGAGATCTCCTGGAAGGACGGACAAGAGAGACCAGTTCCCCTGGAGCAAATGGCTGCTTTGGAGGGTGGGTTCTGTGACATTATACCCCACTGAGGACCTTCCCCCCCCCAGGTTACACCCCCAAATCTCCAGGAATTTCCCAACCAAGGGCTGCCAGCCCTTGGGTAATTTCCAAAGTACTCTTTATGAAGCAGTAACTGCCACGCAAGCAAAAGAGCCTTTACACTCAGTATATCTGGGGTTAAATGTTTGTTTATGTTACTCACAGGAAGTCACATGTTTCTCATGTAAGAGGAGGAGGAGGAGGAGGAGGAGATTGGATTTATGCCCCGCCCTTCACTACTCAAAGGTGTCTCAGAGCGGCTTACAAACTCCTTTCCCTTCCCCTCCCCACAACAGACACCCTGTGAGGTGGGTGGGGCTGAGAGAGCTCTTGACAGAAACTGCTCTTTTTCAAGAACAGCTGTGCCAGAGCTACGGCTTGCCCAAGGTCATCCAGCCAGGTGCCAGTGGAGGAGTGGGGAATCAAACCCGGTTCTCCCAGATTAGAGTCCGCGCACTTAACCACTACACCAAACTGGCTCTCAAGAGTAGCCATATTCTCTCTCTCTTCTAGTTTTGTCTTTGTAGAGTAAGGATGTAGCCGATTATGCTCTGTTGTTATTTTCACCCCAGTTACCCTTCCCATGCTAGAATTTAGTAAAAACTTTATATTTTAACCACACATGGATTCTGAGTCTGAATTATTTTACTCTGGCTCTGCTGGACTATCTTCTCTCTGCTAAATACCATTTTTTCAATATCTCACTATCACCCAACAGTCTTGGTATCCCACCAAATCCCTGCGCCAGTTTCCGTAACATTTCAATTACCATGAGTAAAAAGCTCTGCAAAGCCTCCGAGGGATTACCTTTCCTTTGGAGCTGATTTTCCATACCGAGGATGACTTGGGGGGGGGGGGACTAATTAGCTTGTCTCACAACCATACCGTTGGTCAGTGAATCCCCATTTCCAGACAGAAGAGCGACCACATTAGAAAGAGGCAAACTGTCACCGTGGGGCGATCCTCCCAAGGGCGTCTGGGTCCCTTCACTCCTTAGCAGCTCTGTCCTGTCCAAATCACATTTCCAGCCCACACGATTTCTTTGGAACAAAACTACACTAATCAGCTATGAAGCTGGCCGTTAATCACGGCAGCTGCTCGCTTTTAACGACCAGGCTTCACTAAGCCTCCAGAAAGAACGGACTTTTCATCAATGGGCAGGGAGGGTCAGCGGGTGTCCGGCTCACTGTCGCGGATGAGCCCCGCATCATGTTCGCGAGCTCTTTGAAGTCAATGGGAAGATGTGGGGGAAGCGCTGTGCACAAGGATGACTCAAGCCTTTGGCAGGATACGGCCTGACAAGATAGGAAGCGTCTTCTCTGCAAGAAGAATGATGCAACGTTCGGGGTGGAGGGGAAGCCGATTTCCGAACTCCCAGACAGTGAAGTGATGTGGTCATTATCTGCACCATCTATGACGAATTCAAGCAGCTAAGATTAAGATAATATAAAGAAGGGGGGGGGAAACTCCAGACTTCCTGCAAAGGTTCTCTGAATGTGGGTGCCGAAGAAGAAGGGAAAATGTCCTTGTCAAGGAATAAATTAGTCTATCATGTTGCCACCTAATCGGCTTAATTCCTGCAGGCTTGATAGGGAATCCTGTTAAGGTAACACAATGTAACTGAGGCGGGGCTCTCCTGCAACAGACTTTAATGAGTTTTGTGGTATTTACCCATGAAGATGCAGATGTTCGGGAGTGAACTCCCCCTGTCCCTCACATAGAGGGAAACCCAAGTCAGTTTACAGTGATGAGTTTAACTAAATTTTAAACTAGAAAAGAAGAGGAAGAAGTCTCAGAGTGGCTTACAATCTCCTTCCCTTCCCCTCCCCACAACAGAAACCCCGTGAGGTAGGCAGGGCTGAGAGAGCTCCGAGAGAACGGCTCTTGAGAGAACAGCTCTGAAATAACTTGTGACTGACCCAAGGTCACACCAGCTGGCTGCATGTGGAGGAGGAGCGGGGAGACAAAACCCACTTCTCCAGACCCGCACGCTCTTAACCACTACACCAATCTTGGTTCCAATGGCTCTTATCCTACCTCTCTGCTCAGCCAAGTGCGAAGCATTTCTCCAGCCTGAAGAACCTTTATTAGCCTCTTCTGTCAAGAGAAAGGCTACTTAATCTGGGGGAAGGCTTCACACTCCACTGAGCAGAACGCCAAGAAGACAGAGGCCAAGGACTCCCTTCTGCCAAGCCTTATTCTGACAAAGAAAGGCTGCCTTCATCAAAGATGGTGTAATCAGCAACACCTTCATCTGACTCTTGATCAGGGGTCGTTTCGTAGAAAAAGAGCTAGGGGAACTCATTAGCATAACTCATTAGCATATGCCACACACCCTGACATCACCGGAAGTGTGTGATAAGGCCACACACCCCGCCCCCAACGGTCCCGGCTGCCACCTCCGGCCTTGCAGCTCCACTGCTGAGCCCCATGAGGGGCCCGGCGGTGGACCTGCAAGGCCGGCAGGAGTGCAAGGAAGCCCCGCGAAGGCTCTCTCTGGCCCCAGGCAGGCAGGGGTGGGGAGAGGCAGGGAGGAAGCAACCTACCCTCCCTCCTCTCCTGCCTCCTCCTGGCTGAATGAGGGCCGGAAGCCGGGGGCGGGGCTTCGTCATGTGCCCCGCCCCCCGTACCTCACCCAGGGGAACTGCGATCCCCCGCGATCCCCCCCAAAATGACCTCTGCTCTTGATGCAAAGGAAATGGGAGGGTTAGGTCGCCAGATCCAGGAAACTCCCAGAGATGTGGGGGTGAGGCCTGGGGAGGACGGGGACCTCAGTGGGGTACAAGGCCCTGGAGTCCACCCTCCAAAGCATCCATTATCTCCAGAGGTACTGATCTCTGTAGTCTGGAGATGAGCTGTAATTCCAGGGGGGTCCCCAGGTCCTACCTGGAGGCTGGCATCCCTAACAGGAATCCCTCTTTGCGGGCTTTTATATAGTCCAAACAGCCAATCAGGCTGCAGCCGATCTCCAGCAAAGATGGGTCTCAAAGCACCAGTCCTTAGAAAGAGCTGCTCAGATGCTGAGCAGAGTTTTCTTGTCTTTTTCCAACAAGGCAAGAGATTATTCAGTCATAAGAGAAGCCAATGTTGGATCAGGCCAATGGCCCGTCCAGTCCAACACTCTGTCACACAGTGGCCAAAAATACCAGGTGCCATCCGGAGGTCCAGCAGTGGGGGCAGGACACTAGAAGCCCTCCCACTGTTGCCCCCCCCAAGCACCAAGAATACAGCGCATCACTTGCCCCAGCCTGAGAGTTCCTATCTATACCTTGTGGCTAATAGCTACTGATGGACCTCTGCTCCATATGTTTATCCAGTTCTCTCTTGAAGTCGTCTATGCTTCACCTCCTGTGGCAGTGAATTCCACAAGTCCTTGCATTGTGAGAAAGGGAGAAAAGTACTTCTTTCTCGATCTGCTCAATCCCATGCATAATCTTGTAAACCTCAATCATGTCACCCCTCAGCCGTCGTTTCTCCAAGCTAAAGAGCCCCAAGCGCTTAAACCTTTCTTCATAGGGAAAGTGTTCCAACCCTTTTATCATTCTAGTTGCCCTTTTCTGCACTTTTTCCAATGCTATAATATCCCTTTTCAAGTGTGGTGACCAGAACTGTATACAGTACTCCAAATGAAGTTGCACCATTGATTTATACAGGGGCATTATGATACTGGCTAATTTGTTTTCAATTCCCTTCCTAATAATCCCCAGCATAGTGTTGGCCTTTTTTATTGCAGTTGCACACTGTCTTGACATTTTTAATGAGTTATCTACTACAACTCCAAGATCTCTCTCTTGGTCAGTCTCTGTCAGTTCGGACCCCATCAGCATGTATTTATAGTTAGGATTTTTGGCTCCAATGTGCATCCCTTTGCACTTGGCCACATTGAACTCCATTTGCCACATTGACACCCACTCCCCCATCCTTGACAGATCTCATTGGAGTGCCTCACAATCCTCTCTGGTTCTCACCAACCTGAACAACTTCATGTAATGTGCAGATTTGGACACTTCACTGCTTACTCCCAACTCCAAATCATTAATAAACAAGTTAAAAAGCATTGGACCGAGTACTGATCCCTGTGGTACCCCACTGCTTACCACCCTCCACTGAGAAAATTTCCCATTTATACTCACACTCTGTTTCCTATTAATTAGCCAGTTTTTGATCCACAAGAGGACTTGTCCTTTTATCCTGTGACTATTGAGCTTACTTAGGAGCCTTTGATGAGGAACTTTATCAAAAGCTTTCTGGAAGTCCCTTTAAGTACAGCAGAACTGCTGGCCCTCAGGAGAGGCTGTCTTGCATCTCTGTATGCATAACTGCTGCTCTGGTCAGGTGGCCAAGTCAGGCTAGAAACTCATTCAGAGACACAGCCGTTGGCACACACTTGAAAGAGGATAAGCCATACCAAGAAGAAAAGTGGGGTACAGATGTTTTAATACGTACATTAATAAATAATACATTTCTACACTCAAATCAGTGGTTTGGGAGCTTTTAGGACTGAAGAGCAAAACGACATCAAAATTCGGAGCAACCAATTGACAAAGAACCAGTATAAGAGAGAGCATTTGCATAACTGAAGCTATACAACTTAACCTTACTAGTAGTTGCATTGTTAATTAGTAATCTATAAAGGTCCCACAGCCCAAACACTGTCTCTTGTGAGTCTTTTATTGGGAAGTGGCACACACAAGGCCTCACAATAACTAATATATATACAAAGGAGCACACTACACAATTGTGTTGATACACTGGCATTAGTCTGCACATGATTCACACTCGGATTACAGGCAACGGTTGGTTCACCCCTATCATTTGTCTTGCTGTGAGGCATCTCTCAGAAGCCCTTTGATCCCGTAAAATCTTTGCCTGCCACTCCTTTTACATACCGGTTAATCTAGCAGCCCACTTACCCCTCCGATATACTTTGTTAAAGATTTTTCTTTCCTGTTTTTAAAAGACACATATTTGGTCTGCTTTGTGAGGGCGGGAAGGTTGGGGTTTTTTGCTGTCAAGTCACAGCTGACTTATGTGACCCCGTCAGGGGTCGATTTGTAGAAAAAGAGCGAGGGGAACTCATTAGCATAACTCATTAGCATATGCCACACACCCTGACATCACCGGAAGTGTGTCATAAGGCCACACCCCCTGACATCACCGGAAGTGTGTCATAAGGCCACACACCCCGCCCTCAATGGTCCCGCCCGCCGCCACCGGCCTTGCAGCTCCACTGCCGAGCCTCATGAGGGGCCCGGCGGTGGACCTGCAAGGTCGGCGGGAGTGCAAAGAAGACCCGCCAAAGCCTGGGAGAGGCAGGGAGGAAGCAACTTACCCTCCCTCTTCTCCTGCCTCCTCCTGGCTGAATGAGGGCCGGAAGCGGGGCGGCCGGAAGCGGGGCGGCTGGAAGCGGGGCGGTTGGAAGCGGGGGGCGGGGCTTCGTCATGTGCCCCGCCCCCCGTACCTCACCCGGGGGAACTGCGATCCCTCGCGATCCCCCCCGAAATGACCTCTGGACCCCGTAGATTTTGGGTGGGCAAGAGGCAAACAGAGGTGGTTTGCCATTGCCTGGCTTCATGTCACAACTCTGGCATTCCTTGGAGGTCTCCCATCCAAAGGCTAGCCAGGGATGACCCTGCTTTGCAGCCGAGATCAGGCTGGCCTGGGCGATCCTGGTCTGTCTTGACCCGCATTTGGCTCTAAAGCCATAGTTGTTGATCCCCAGCTACAATGTTAAACCCAGGGCTTTTTTTGGACAGGAACGCACAGGAACAGAGTTCCGGCTGGCTCCTGAGTTGGCCACGCCCAGCAGGAACTCATTAGCATAACAGGCCACACCCAACAGCAGAAACTCATTAGGATTGGCTACATTAGGGGTGTGTGGCCTAACATGCAAAGGAGTTCCTGCTACAAAAAAAGTTCTGGGTTTTGACAACAAACAAGGTAAACAGAATAACAAGCAAAAGGTGGGTGTGGCTGGATAACCACACTTCTGGTAAGATGTGGGTGTAGCCTAATATGCTAATGAGTGGTGCTGTCATGGGTGTGGCCTAATGTGCTAATGAGTTTCTGCTGTTGGGTGTGGCCTAATGTGCTAATGAGTTCCTGCTGTTGGGTGTGGCCTATTATGCTAATGAGTTCCTGCTGGGCTTTTTCTACAAAAAAAGCCCTGGTTAAACCTTTTTAGTGTGTGTCTCATTTAAATCTGAGGGGAAAGTATGCCTCAAGTATTGCAAGTTTCGGAAATGCTCCCTTAGGCACACTCCAGCTTTCGGTTTCCTGTTGTTGAAGTCAGTAGTCAAGTCCCATCAGGTATGGTGTCTTTCCCAGTTCCTGCATGACAGTCCTTCACTTTTTGTACAGATGTGCAAACATGATACATGCAAAGGTGTCGAACTCATTTGTTACAAGGGCTGGATTTGACATAAATTGGGCCTTGTCAGGCCGGGCCATGTGTGTCACAAAATGTAATGCCAGGTAGCAGAGATATAAACTTTATAAAGGATACAGACAAACACAATTAATGATACAATAGCAGCCATTCCATTGAAGCTCCACGTTAGGAGAGTATGTCTGTCAAAACTAATATTTCTCTGCAAAACTGAAGTTCCTTGAGTTTGTTGAACTCTATATTTTAATACTGGCTGGTTCCAAACCTCCCCCTCCCCAAATATAAACTACAATAAACAGGCCCATAGCCAGGATTTTTTTTGTTCATGGGGTATTTACATTTTTAAGGGACTAGTTAAATTACAGTTAATTAAAGTAATCTGAATGTCTGCCTTTAAAGGGGGAGGCTCCAAGCCTGTTTCTAGCCCTCCCGTTCAAGGCTATTTGTGGGGCAGGGCTTTTAATTAAGGGGGTGGTGCCCCAAAATGCCCCACTGTAGCTACGGGCAATGTTCCCTCTAAGCTGTGGAGTCTTGTGAGCAAAAAATCTTCTTTGTGAGCTACTGGCATTAAAGTTGTGAGCGAGCGATTTGGCTGCTGCATAAATGAGTTTGCTCTGGAGCCATCCTCCCTGAGCGGAGACAAAAATGTGTGAGCTGGAGGCTAAAAAACTGTGAGTTAGCTCACACTAACTCAGCTTAGAGGGAACACAGGCTACGGGCCTGCAAATAAAATGGTCTGAGCCTAGGACCCAAAGGAAGAACATGAAACGGCTGAGCATTGCAAGCTCCCCCCCACCCAGGTCCACTCAAAGTAGCAGTGGCTCTCCAGGGTCTCAGAGTTGTCTTTTTTTACAGGGTGGTTTGAGATAATAATTTTGGGTGTCCTCTTCAGCACTTGTTCTGCCATCATTCCACTGGAGCTCCACATTAGGAGGGAGGGTGTGTGAAAACTAATATTCCTCTGCAAAACTGGAATCCCTTGAGTTTGCAGAACTCTATATTTTAACCCTGGCTGGTCCCAAACATTCCTCCCCCCCCCCCCATGCCTTTAAAACGTGCCTGCCTAAATTGGAAAGAGGGGGGGCCAGAAGGATTTTGCAAAGCAATTTTTAAAATAAAAAAGAAGTGCCAGGATCACAGCAGAAGCCCCCCCCGCCCCAGCTCCTACGTGTGAGGAGAGCTAAGGAGGCTGGGAGCCGTGGGTGGGAAGTTTGGCAGCCCTGCCCTCTGCTTCCTTTTCTCAGAGGAAGCACCGCCCTCTGCTCCTTATACTCCAAGGCAACTCAAGCTCAGAACAGCAAGGATGGGCAGGGAAGGGGGGGAGAAGAGAGCCCCACTCCGGGGCCTGATTAAAGGCCTGGGTGGGCTGGTTCTGGCCCGCAGGTGGTAGGTTTGACACCCCTGCAATACGGTTTACTCCAGATTCACCCCCGTGGAACTGAGGACAGAGTTTTGCCCTTTGTTATATAACCCACGAAAGGGGGGGGAGGAATGTAAGTTATGTTAATATCTATTTTAAAAAAAAACAAAAAAACCCACCCTCCTACATTTTCTCCTTTTAAAATAACAGTTCAGAATAAAATATTGTGCTGGTAAAAACAATGTTGAGGGTAATGATTTCCTCTGACCACTTGCCGCAGCTGAACCCCACATGAAACGTTTCAGAATGAATGTTTAAGAGCTGGAATTGCTGATCACAGTTTTGTTAAGCCGTTTCAGAGGATACAACCCACAGTTTTGGATGTGGTGTCTACCAGCCAGGCCACAGCCCAGTGCAGCTGAAACGCTTGGATTTCAGCCGAGCCCATTGGATTGCAGACAACGGAGAGATGTAAGCCTAAAAACACACATACACACTAGTTTAAATGGCTCACGGATCAGGCAGTTAGACTACAGCTAGATTCACTGAGACCACCATTTTGTGAAACCATTTCAGTTGTGGCCTGCCCTTTGCTTTAATATCTCCATTCCGTTTATTTACTAGACCTGTGTGAACGGAAATCAGAGGTTTGCTGAATAAATCACAAATAGTCATTTGAGGTTATAAAATGGGTCGTCTAAGCTGGAATTATTCTACAGATGCAACAATTCCCAGTGCGCAAAGAGATCTGAGATCCCACTCGGGCTGCTTTGCGTTTCTTCTCCTGTTTGTTTAATGTGATTAGCAGCTCTGCATGGTATAAATGTCTACATAATGACCTTTGGTTTACCAGAAATGGGAGCAATTATTTGAAGAATCCTGCCCACATTACATGCAGAGACACAGAATTTGTGGGTCTCGGTGCCGGGAGAATGAGCTAGACTGCCATGTTTTCGGAACTAGATGAAGTATTCTGGCAAGATTCCCCAGAATAGGGCTCTAGCAAAACAGTCTCTGGGTTTTCTTTTCCCATTCACCTGGGACTTTGCCAAAATGGAATAGACTTCTGTCTTGCTTCTGGCACTGAGTTTCTTTAAGATGATGGATGTTCCCTATCACAAGATGGGAGAGTACAGCTCAGGTTCTCAGCTGCCAGAAAACATAGGAACATAAGAGAAGCTAATGTTGGATCAGGCCAATGACCCATCCAGTCCAACACTCTGTGTCACACAATGGCCAGAAATACCAGGTGCCATCAGGAAGTCCAACAGTGGGCCAGGGCACTAGAAGCCCTCCCACTGTTGCCCCCCCCCCCAGCACCAAGAATACAGCGCATCACTTGCCCCAGACTGAGAGTTCCTATGTATACCTTGTGGCTAATAGCCACTGATGGACCTCTGCTCCATATGTTTATCCAGGGGTCATTTCCTGCCGGAGCGCCCCAGAGCAGAACTCTGGCAGTAACGAGCCCAGGCCCCGCCCCCTCCCAAGGGGGAGAATTAAATGGCTGGCTTCCCTGCGTGATCTTCTCCGAGTTCCCCGCAGCCACAGGGCACTTGGAGAAGATCGCACAGGGAAGCCAGGCATGTCTGCCAGGCTCCCCTTCCCATCTCCAGCCAGCCCCAGCTGCCTGGAGATGGGACGGGGAGCTGGGCAGACATGCCCTCCTTTCCCCCTGAGCCTCTCAATTTTTGCAGAGAGACCCGGGGCCCGGGGGGGGGGGGGGTTATATGCATGGTTTCCTGCCACATTGGCAGGCCGGCTGGGGAAGGGAAGGGGAGGCTTTTGAAGATGCCTCCCCCACTTTTTGCTTCCCCTCCTGACACACTTCCGGTGATGTCAGGGGGCGTGGCATATGCTAATGGTTATGCTAAGAGCAGGTATGCTAATGAGCTCCTGTACCTCTTTTCCTATGAAATGACCCCTGTGTTTATCCAGTTCCCTCTTGAGGCCGTCCATGCTTGTAGCCGCCGCCACCTCCTGTGGCAGTGAATTCCATGTGTTAATCACTCTTTGGGTGAAGAAGTACTTCCTTTTATCCATTCTAACCTGACCGCTCAGCAATTTCATTGAGTGCCCACGAGTTCTTGTATTGTAAGAAAGGGAGAAAAATACTTCTTTCTCTACTGCAGGTCACACAATGCTATCTTGTAAAACAGCGGGTGTATTGGTTGCCATTTGGAATAATCCAGGCTCTTCTGACTCCTCCAATGATGGAAGACTATAGGAAGGCACTGCGGGGAATAGCATATTGTTGAAGCATCTGGCAGTCTTTAAGCAGCGGCTGGACAAACACCCATCAGGGATGCTTTAGGCTGATCCTGCACTGAGCAGGAGGTTGGACTAGGTGGCCTGTATGGCCCCTTCCGTCTCTATGAATATATAATCTTCCTCATAAAGAAGTCATAATCACACATGAGCCACATGAGATGGATGGACTCCATCATGGAAACCATGGCCCTCTGTTTGCAAGACATATGAACACATGAACCTGCCTTCTACTGAATCAGACCACTGGTCCAGCACGATCAGTATTGTCTATGCGGACTGGCAGTGGCTCTCCAGGGACCTTCTGCATGCCAAGCAGAGGTTCTGCCTGTGAGCCACAGGAGATGGATGGACTCCATCATGGAAACCATGGCCCTCTGTTTGCAGGACACATGAACACATGAACCTGCCTTCTACTGAATCAGACCACGGGTCCAGCCCGATCAGTATTGTCTACGCGGACTGGCAGTGGCTCTCCAGGGACCTTCTGCATGCCAAGCAGAGGCTCTGCCTGTGAGCCACAGGAGATGGATGGACTCCATCATGGAAACCATGGCCCTCTGTTTGCAGGACACATGAACACATGAAGCTGCCTTCTACTGAATCAGACTACTGGTCCATCCCAATCAGTATTGTCTACGCGGACTGGCAGTGGCTCTCCTGGGATCTTCTGCATGCCAAGCAGAGGATCTGCCTATGAGCCACATGAGATGGATGAACTCCATCATGGAAGCCATGGCCCTCTGTTTGCAAGACACATGAACACATGAACCTGCCTTCTACTGAATCAGACCACTGGTCCAGCCCGATCACTATTTTCTACTCGGACTGGTAGCAGCTCTCCAGAGTCTCAGACAGAGGTCTTTCACATCACCTACTAGATGATCCAGCTAGGGTTGTCATCTCCAAGCTGGGAAATTTGGGGGTGGAGCCTGGGGATGGTAGGGTTTGGCAGAAAGGTACCTCAGCAGGGATGTGAAGCCACCCTCCAAAACTGTCCTTTTTCCCGAGGGGAATGGATGTCTGTAGTCTGGTGATCAGCATTAATTCCAGGAGATCTCCAAGCCCTACATGAAAGTTGGGAAGCCTAGGTCCAGCCAAAGTCAAACAATATAAAGTCCTGTTTATTGCAATGGGAATGCCAATGCCTGCAGTTCTCCTAATTGTTTTGGGAATTTTGAGAAGGAGGAGGAGGAGAGTTGGTTTTTAGACCCCATTCTTCACTACGCAAAGGAGTCTCAGAGTGGCTTACAATCTCCTTCCCTTCCTCCCTCCACAACAGACGCCCTGTGAAGTAGGTGGGGCTGAGAGAGCTCTGAGAGAGCTGTGACTGACTGGCCCAAGGTCACCCAGCTCCTTCATGTGAAGAAATGGGGAATCAAACCTGGTTCTCCAGATTAGAGTCTGCTGCTCTTAACCACTACACCAAGCCTGTAGCAAATGCTTAAGGAAAACAGAAGAGATCTGCTGGTTCAGGCCAAGGCCTATCTGGTAGTCTAGTATCCTGTATCCCACACTGCCCAACCAGAGGTTTCCAGGGACCCACAAGTGGGATAGGAAAGAAACAGCCCAAGGGTGCAGACTTTCCCATTTCCCGGGGGGGGGATGGGTCTGGGACGTGTGCAATTGGTGGCCAGTGCTGTGCCTCAGGTAGGATGGCGGGAGCCACCTTTCTGCTGCTGAGGGCAAAGCAGCTTCTGGGGGGGGAGGACACCCAGTCCCATGAGATTCGGCTCTGTGCTTCTGCCCTGCACCCCAAGACTGGCAAGGCCCAAGGGTCCTTGCGCTCCCCCCCCACTGGACACTGCCCGCAGAGGGTCTCTGCACACTCCCCACTGCTTGTGCCACAAGACGCCAAGAAGAGCCCCCCAGAGGCAGATCAGGCGCCTGGGAAGCCGCCCCACTGTTTGCACCACCACCTCATCCACTAAGCTTTGCTGCGTGGAGCTGAATGGGGCTGCAGACTTCGGCTCTCCCCAAAAAATTGGGGAAGGCTTGCGCCCCCCAGCCCCCCCCCGTAGATTACGCCTATGCAACTGCCCCCTCCTCCTGCTCCTCCTTCCAGTAATTAGTATTCATGCTGCCTCTGAACATGGAGGCTGTATTGAGCTAACAACCAGCTTGTCCGGCAAGGCGGGATACAAGTTGAAGTAATAAAGAAATAAATAATAATAACTTCCAATGACAATGTCTTGCTCGCACCAAGGGATGGCAGGCAGGCAGGCACTCTCAGAGCTGTTGATCCCACAAGAGCCAGAGACAAGCTGAGGCTGTTGATAACACCTTCTGCCTGAAGCTGTCAGTAGCCTGAAATTCGCAGGCACGCACAGCTGGACCTGGCCAACATTCTACATAGCCACACAGTGGACATGGGTCTTCCCATGCCTCACAAGCAGCCAGCCATACACTCACCTATCTGAGCTGAGCTTTTGCCTGGGCTTTCCATCTTCTCTGCTCCTGGTGTTGTGGGTGCAGCTGTGGGGACCCTGGAAACGGCAGATCTGCTTAGTGGGTTCCTCAACAGCCCTGGTCTCTGTTTCCAAGTCTTGCTCATGGGTCACCTTAGCTTCTGGCTAGGCAGTCTCTGCTGGCTACTGGTCTTATGATGGATCCTGGAAGTCAGAGGGGCCAAGAACTTCAGGGTCTGCTAGGGGGGCTTGCCTTCTGAGGGGCTGGCCACCATGGCATCTCCATTCTCCAAAAAGGACTCACCAGCCCCAACTCTGTCAGAAAGTCCTGTCCTCATGTAGGAGTGCTCTAAGCTGGTGTTCACCAGTGTTCCCTCTAAGCTGAGTTAGTGTGAGCTAGTTCAGTTTTGTAGCCTCCGGCTCACACATTTTTGTCTTAGCTCAGGAAGGATGACTCCAGAGCAATCTAATTTATGCATTAGCCAAATCGCTCACAACTTTAATGCCAGTAACTCACAAAGTAGAATTTTTGCTCACAAGACTCTACAGCTTAGAGGGAGCATTGGTGGCCGCTACTAGATCTTGTGGCACCAGCAATTAATGGTGTGTGCCTGGAAGTACTTCCTCTTGTTTGTCCTGAATCTACTGCTCATCAGTTTGATTGGGAGGTCCCAAGTTTGAGAATTATGGGAGAATAGGGTTGCCAGGTCTGACTCAGGAGATATCTGGGGCAATGTTCCCTCTAAGCTGTGGAGTCTTGTGAGCGAAAATTCTACTTTGTGAGCTACTGGCATTAAAGTTGCAAATGAGCGATTTGGCTACTGCATAAATTAGTTTGCTCTGGAGCCATCCTTCCTGAGCTAAGACAAAATGCATGAGCTGGAGGCTAAAAAACTGTGAGCTAGCGCATACTAACTCAGCTTAGAGGGAACACTGATCTGGGGACTTTGGTGGTGGAGCCAGGAGACTTGGGGGGCAGAGTCAGGAGCAAGGATAAGACATCACTTTTGTGATGTCACATCCTGTGATTTCACTTCCAGATCCACCCCCCCCCCCCAACTTCCAGAAGGTTCCTGTGATTCCATGGTAGGAGCTTGTGCTTCTAACACAGTGGTTGTTCTCAACTCATTCTCCACGCAAGCCACACACACTGGTGGAGACTAAGGTCTCTCTACCATTTCTTGCACATCAGGCATAATTCTATAACCTTCACTCCTATCTCCCCGTACTCATCCTCGCTTCTTAAGCTCAAAAACTTATAGAGGTTTTATGGGAGGAGGAGAATCATCCTCTGTGCTGAGCTTTGGAAGTGGCCAGAATCCACAGATAACAACACACACGCGGAATGGTCAGAGACCGCTCTCTTCCCTGTGACCACTGAAACTTGTGGCCAGGGTGGGACTGGCATGAAGAGAGGTTGTTACAGGAGCCAGGAAGAGGTTTCTGTGAGTGCCAGAGAATTTGGAGTGGAGGCGTGGGCACTCACCAACAAGGCCAACCAGCCAACCTTTGTGGACCCCACCTAAGATTCTCAGAAAGCCGAATCCCAGATATTGAACTGTTTTGCTCAGCACTTTTCAGATAAAATCTCTCACATCCGTTCTGACTTGGACTGTACTTTAGCAGTGACAGGGTGCTGCTGACTGGTCCAATTGTTTGGGATACTTTTCAGTTTATTCAATCTGAGGATGTGGAGAGGATCCTTGGGAGTTTGAGGCCCACCATCTGCTCTGCATGACCTGGCAACCCTACCCCTGCCCTTCCTAGTTACTTAAATCTTCCGAGTGGGGGCTGGCTGACCAGATTCGGACAGCAGTTAATGCTTAAGAACATAAGAGACGCCAATGTTGGATCAGGCCAAAGGCCCATCCAGTCCAACACTCTGTGTCACACAGTGGCCAGAAATAACAGTGCCATCAGGAGGTCCACCAGTGGGGCCAGGACATTAGAAGCCCTCCCACTGTTGACCCCCCCCCAAGCACCAAGAAGACAGAGCATCACTTCAGAGAGGGGGTGGTCGCCCGAGCCTTGGAACAGGCTGTGCTGTGTCCACTTCTAAAGAAGCCTGCCCTTGACCCAGGAGATCTCAGTCATTGTTGTCCAGTCTCAGATGTTCCATTCTTGAGCAAGGTGATTGAAAAGGTGGTGGCTGGACAACCAAATACTAACCAGGGCCAGCCCTGCTTAGCTTCGGAGATCAAACAAGATCAAGCCATCCATCTAGGGTTGCCAGGCCCCTGGTCCGAGTAGGGACTCCCTTGCTTTCGTGGGCCCCTTTCTGGAGCTGGCCAGCTGGCCGGCAGGGGAAACCCTGCCCGCAAATGCCCCCCAAACGCGACATAATGACATCACCTGGAAATAACATCATCACATCGCCAACATTAGTGGGTGATACTCTAGTTTTGGGGCAAAACTCTATGGTAAAATTGGGCTCAAACCAGAAGGTCCTGGGACCTGGCAACCCAACATCCATCCTGTGTATATGTGTCAAGGGCCAGCAAATCGCTGCTGACTCATTGCAGCTCTATGAATCCGTGTCTTCCAAAACGTCCTATCATTAACAGCTTTGTTAACAGTCTTGCAAACTGAGGGCTATGGCTTCCTTGACTGAGTCAATCCATCTCATATTGGGTTGTTGCCTTCAACTTTTCTTGCTGCCTTCAACTTTTCCTAGCCTTATTGTCTTTTCCAATGAGTCTTGTCTTCTCAGAATATGACCAAAGTATGATAGCCTCAGTTCAGTCATTCTAGCTTCTTGGGCGAATTCGGGTTTGATTTGATCTAGAATCCGCTTGTTTGTCTTGTTTGGCAGTCCAGGGTATCGGTGAAACTCTCCTCCAGTCCTACGAGAGATTAAAGCAAACTGAGGAAGGGAAGGACTGTCACTTAAGGAAACAGCATAATGGAAGTAAAGAGTTGAAAAGCCATTTCCCCAGTACTCCAGGCCTGCTGTATAGTAAAGGTAAAGGCTTCCCTTACTCGAAAGCCAGTCGAATCCAAATCTAGGGGGCGATGCTCATCTCCATTTCCAAGCCAAAGAGCCAGCGCTGTCAGAAGACGTTTCCGTGGTCATTGGGCTGGCATGACTAAACAGCGAGGCACACGGAATGCTGTTACCTTCCCACCAAAGTGGTATCTCTTTATCTACTTGCAATTTCTTGCTTTCGAACTGCTAGGTTGGCGGTAGCTGGGGCCAGAGACGGGAGCTCACTCCACCAAACGGCACTTGGGTCTCGAACTGCCGAGCTACAGCTCAGCGTCTTAACCTCTGAGCCACCGCCGCTGTATAATAGAGATCGTTATAACTGGATTTTAGGGCCAAATTCCACCTCTGGAGCTCTAGTGATCACCTGTAGTTTGGCCCTCAGTGACTTTCTTTCACTTTCCATCACCAGAGCATCACGTCCTTTCCAATAATACCATCCCAGGCAGTTCTAAATAAACCAACACTGGGTTTGTGTCCTGAAACGAAGACAGGGAGAAGCAGAAACAACTTCCACCTCCATTTTTCAAAGGCTCTGGAGAGGTATTCTGTACCTCCCAAGTGGACTTTTAAATCAAAGGAGACGCTGTGATTAGATTAAGGCCCCCGAGTGACACCGGCTCCCCTTCAGTTTTGCTTTGAACTGTGGAAAGCTCCCAGGCAGAGGGGGGCTGTTCAAAGACGCTTCCTTCAGATGAATAAATATGGGGGGGGGGGACGGCGGGTCGAATTACCACCTCGGTCTTGCTGCGTCCTCCTCTTTTGCCATCCAGTCACACAGCTCAGGTTTCAGCCATTTCTTCTTTCTCTTTGGAACTCCACAACAAAGGGAAGAGGATGCTACTGGGCTGGGAAAATGCCAGCAAGCAATGGATTGCAGGAAAGACAGAGAAAGGAGAGCTTTTTTAAAAAAAATGCAAGAAACGTGCTTCAAAATCACATACTCGTGGCTAGGATCCAGCTGATCATGAGACGAGGGCCAGCCTTGTGTGATATTGGGGACCCCCGATCAGATTTCTCGGCGTGGAGATTTAGCTGCGAAGAAGCCCCCAAAACAGAAGCCATGTAAGACCTTTCTTAAGAGCCACCAAAAGGGCACGCAATCGTGTGCAAGCTTGGAATTTTCCAGAGCTCGGCATTTCTTCCCTCCCTTTTCAGAACATCCAGGTTTATTTCTTTATTTACCTCATTTATACCCTGCTTTTGTACCCAATGGGGGCCCTAGGTCGTTTATGTATTTCTCTCCTCCTCCATTTTATCCCCTTACATACACACACAAAGACACACACAAACTGTGGTAGGTTAGTTGAGGCCAGTATGTACGTAACTGGCCCAAGGTCACCCAGCAACCTTCCTCCGCAAAGTGGGAATTTGAACCTGGTTCTCCCAGGTCCTAGTCCAGTCTTCTAACCACCAATGTTCCCTCTAAGCTGAGTTAGTGTGAGCTAGCTCAGTTTTTTAGCCTCCGGCTCACACATTTTTTGTCTTTGCTCAGGAAGGAGGGCTCCAGAGCAAACTGATTTATGCAGTAGCCAAATTGCTCACTCACAACTTTAATGTCAGTAAGCTCACAAAGCAGAATTTTTGCTCACAAGACTCCATAGCTTAGAGGGAGCATTGCTAACCACTACACCAGACTGGCTCTCACACTGTCTGATGGGGACTTCTGCAGAACTCTAAAGCTTTCATACTGTTTTGTACCATTTTGGTTGATCCTAATAAAAGGTATGCCCAGGCTAGCCTCATCTCATCAGATCTCAAAAGCTAAGCAGGGTCGGCCCTGTTTAGTATTTGGTTGGGAGACCAGCAGAGAAGACCAGGGTTACAACACAGAGGCAGGCAATGGCTAGCCACCTCTAAATGCCCCTTGCCTTGAAAACCCCACAGAGCCACAATAAGCCAACTGTGACTTGACAGCAAAAAATATTAACAAAACAAAATATGAACGTTGCTCCACCAGTTTTGTGTAGTAGTTAGGAGCGTGGACTCTAATCCAAGAGGACCGGGTTTGATTCCCTACTCTTCCACATGGAGCTGCTGGGTGACCTTGGGCAAGCCACAGTTCTCTCAGAGCTGTTCTCTCAAGAGCAGTTCTTCGTCAGAGCTCTCTCAGCCCCACCTACCTCACAGGGTGTCTGTTGTGAGGAGGGGAAGGAGATTGTAAGCCGCTCTGAGACTCTGAGTGAAGGGCGGGGTATAAATCCAATCTCTCCTCCTCCTCCTCCTCCTCCTTCTGTTTCTTTTCTTTTCTATTTTAAATTTTGCTCTGGACCAATGTGTCTACCTGCAACCTCTTACCTCTACAAAAATAGCCACAGGGAAGGTGGTGATGTGACTCAGGACCATATCAGTGGGGTCGGATGGATTAGCTTTTCTTTCTCTTCGATCAGTAATACTCCTCCGATTATGCCTGTCTTGGTTAATCCATACTGGAGCTTAAAGATGCTGTCGGGGAAACCACTTTTCATGAGGGAAATGTCATGAGGGCAATGAGTTAAATCCTGTTTCCCTAGCACTGTGAACCGGATCCATATTTATTTGTTTGTTTTAGATTCTGATACTCTGCCTTTTGGGATGTGGAATGGCATGGTATATCACAAGATCTCGTCAGATCTTGGAAGCTAAGCAGGGTCGAGACCTGGATGGGGAGACCACCAATGGAGACTAGGGTTGCCAGCCCCCCGATGGGGGTGTATTTTTTCCTGCTTTCAGAGGGCCCAATCCGCTGCTGACCAGCTGGCCGGCAGGAGAGCCCCACCCCCAAAGAGCCCCATCATGCCCAACGTGCCCTGTGCGATGACGTCACCTGGAGGTGACATCTTTGCACCGGGCATGTCATGTAGAGGACGCACTAGCATTACCCAAATGCTAGAGCATCCCCTAAACTATGGGTGCGATTATGTCACTTCCGAGTGATGTCATCATGGTGCGCATGCTTTGCACGTGCTCCAGAAGACCCTGGGAGCTGGGCTGGAGCCTCCCGCCGGGACACAGGTAAGACCTGGCAACCCTGAGGGAGACTCTGTTGAGGAAGGCACTGGCAAACCACTTCCTCTTCTCAATTGTCTTGAAAGCCCTACGGGGGCCAACTTAAGTCAGCTGCAACTTGACAGCATTTTACACACACGTACACAACCTGCCTTCCTCTCCAGTGAGGAGCCAAAGGGCCTGGGCTCTTTTTGTAGCAGGTACTCATTTGCATATTAAGCGGCACACCCCTAATGTAGCCAACCCCCCAAGAGCTTACAGTAGCTCCTGTAAGAAGAGCTCTGTAAGCTCTTGGAGGATTGGCTACATTAGGGGGTGTGGCCTAATATGCAAAGGAGTTCCTGCTACAAAAAGAGCCCCGGGCGGGCCGGGCGGTGTCGGGTGACTTTCCCAAAACCCCAGTGAGGTAGGTTAGGCTGAGAGGGTGCGACTGGCCCAACGTCCCCCAGCAAGCTTCCAGGGCAGAGTGGGGATCTGAACTCAGGTTCTAGTCCAACACGCCCAGGTTCTAGTCCAACACTCTAACACCCACTATGGCACTCAAACAGAAAGGAACAAGTTATTCACAACCAACTGAGGCCACAGCTGGACTGAAGCTGCAGTGGCTTCAAATTCCAGGTAAAGAAAGTCTGGGTTGATTTTCATTCGCTAGTTTGTCCATAACTCTTCAACACCCATATTCTTGCAACCTCACTCGGAATGGCTTCTGTAATGGGCCATTCACATGGCAGCCACTTTTTGGAGACTGCCCATCCTGTTTGTACATTATTGCTCCGAACCTAATTCCATGTATGCTGAGTGGCAATTGGGAATTTATTCTTGTGAAAAACAGTTTGGGCAATGGATTGATATAGGGTTACCAGGCCTATTAAAGATTTGTTTATTTCTACTATAACTGTAAGCTTCTTCCAACTGTGGGGCATCCATACTCAGAAGAGTTGGAGAGGGACAAATTAGAAAAAGAAGAAGAGCTTCTTTTGAGGTTTATAAGATTATGCATGGGAAAGAGCAGGTAGAGAAAGAGGTACTTTTCTCCCTTTCTCACAATGCAAGAACTCGTGGGCACTCCATGAAATTGCTGAGCGATCGGGTTAGAACGGATAAAAGGAAGTACTTCTTCACCCAAAGATTGATTAACACTTGGAGTTCACTGCCACAGGAAGTGGTGGCGGCTACAAGCATGGACGGCTTCAAAAGGGAATTAGATAAGCATATGGAGCAGAGGTCCATCAGTGGCTATTAGCCACAAGGTATAGATAGGGGCTCTGGGGCAAGTGATGCTCTGTCTCCTTGGTGCTCGGGGGGGGTCAACAGTGGGAGGGCTTCTAATGTCCTGGCCCTACTGGTGGACCTCCTGATGGCACTGCTATTTCTGGCCACTGTGTGATACAGAGTGTTGGGCTGGATGGGCCTTTGGCCTGATCCAACATTGGCGTCTCTTATGTTCTCTTATGTTCTTAGCAGTTTTTTTATGCCCCACTTTTCTCTACCCTAAGGAGTCTCAAAGTGGCTTACAATCACCTTTCATTTCTTCTCTGCACAGCAAGCAGTTTTTGAGGTAGGTGAGGCTCAGAGAGTTCTGAGAGATACTGTGACTGGCTCAAGGTCACCCAGCAGGCTTCATGTAAAGGAGTAAGGAATTAAACCGACTTTTCCAGATTTAAATGCCGAATAAAAGCTTTTATTCGGGCACAGCTATTTCAGTAGCCGAATCAGATTCTCCAATCTGTATTCGGCTGAATAATTACCCGAAAAATACCGATAAGGTATTATTGGGGGTATTTATTTGGCTCAGTGTATACTGAGTGCACACCCGTAATCCTCACTAGGCAGATGCAGAAAGTTTGAAAAAATAAACTTGCAGGGTCAAGGGCCCATGAAATGTAGGAAGTACAGAGTGAAATGTGATTATGTCAAACACAAATCCAATCAGGAAAAATCCAGAGACCATTTGCTTAGCTATGGTAAGCCAGTTAACAACTGTAATGATTGGGGAGTTGCAGGTTTTGTTAAGATACAGTAAGAGGTAGAGAATCCTAAATCTTGATTTAATGGGGGAGAGAATTGTGAAACCTTCCTCTTCTACATCCCGCAGAGAATGGCCTCTTGACCCTCCTGTTTGTTTTGTTTTTCAAACCTCCTACATTAAATGTCTGTGTAGTGAGGAAACACCAGTATCGTGAGAGGTGGGTTTTAATCTGCAAAATTTATGCTGGAATTTTAAAAGGTTAGTTTTTAAAGGTGCCTTATAGTGTGCGTGTTAAGTGGTGTTTAGTTGCTTCCAACCTATGGTGACCCTATGATTTAACATTCTCCAAAATGTCCGGTTGTTAACACCCTTGCTCAGGTCTTGCAGACTGAGGGTCCTGGCTTCCTTGACTGAGTCAATCTACCTCATGTTGAGGCTTCCACTTTTCCTGCGGCCTTCAACCTTCCCTAGCATTCTTGTCTTTTCCAGTGACTCTTGTCTTCTCATAATGTGGCCAAAGTACAATAGCCTCAGTTTAGTCATTTTAGGGAGAGTTAAGGCTTGATTTGTTCTAGAACCCGCTTGGGGGGGGGTGGTCCACAGTATCCATAAAATTCTCTTCTAGCAGCACATTTCAAATAAATCAACTTTCTTCCTGTCTGCTTTCTTCATTGTCCATCTTTCGCAACCGTACGTAATAAGAGAGAACACTGTAGTATGAATTATTTTGCTTTTGGTCGCTGGCGACACATCCCTACACTTAAGGATCTTTTCTAGCTCCTTCATGGCTGCCTTTCCCAGTCTCAGCCTCCTTCTGATTTCTTGGTTGCTGTCTCCCTTTAGATAAAGAGGTCAAACTGGGGGAGAGCGATTGGACCCCAGGACCGCTTTTGCCCACACTGTTCTTAATTTCACACCTCATAAGTCTTGGTCCGTCTCTCTCTGTGCCCAATACACATTAACAGCCGGCTCACACCCTTTATGTTTGGCTTTCATGAAAAATCGACAGCTCCTCCAGAAACATGGCTTCAGAGACTCTTAACATCTCTCCCCCCACACACACACACAGAAACTCAGCTGAGAGACTTTGCCGGGTTGTAATTGATTGGTGTTTACCAGGCAATTAGCATCGCTTTTTACAGTTTGATCTCTCCCACAGTGACTGGGGGAGACAAAGGAGTTTGAAGGGTTTTTTTTTTTTTTTTTTAAGGTTCCCAGAGAGGCCCACAGAAGATAAGGCCGAAAGGGCCTTTCACAAAGATGAGATTCCCCCGCTGTGGCCACCTCAGGAGGCCCACACCGAAAACCTCGGGGGAAGAAGATTGACTGCTTTTCTGCCAAAGAGGATAACATGTGGCGGGAAGTTACATCTGAGTAGCTTCGGTGGGTCAGGAAGAAGCCACACACGATCAGTGTATGCAGAAATAAAAAGGGGTCATAACACCGATTTGCTGGAACTGAAAAATAACTTCCGTTGTCAGGCCGGTTGTGAAATCTTGTCTCTCTGCTCCACAGCGTGGCCCATTCCAGATACTCTTGCTCTTTCAGGCGGGCTGCACAGCCAAGCAACCAAATGACTGTTCCTGGCAAGCATCCCCTCTGCGGAGGAATCACTCTTTTGGCAGCACACTTCGACTCAGAGTGAAGAGAAAAGGAAACTCACATTTCTTACTGGGACTTCGGGTTGCCAGCTCCAGCTTGGGAAATGCTGGGAGTTTTGGGGCTGGAGCTTGGGTAGGGGTGCCAGCCTCCAGGTGGGACCTGAGGATCCCCTGGTATTACATAAGAACATAAGAACATAAGAGACGCCAATGTTGGTTCAGGCCAAAGGCCCATCCTGTCCAATACTCTGTGTCACACAGTGGCCAGAAATACCAGGTGCCATCAGGAGGTCCACCAGTGGGCCCAGGACATTAGAAGCCCTCCCACTGTTGACCCCCCCAAGCACCAAGATGACAGAGCATCACTTGCCCCAGAGCCCCTATCTATACCTTGTGGCTAAGAGCCACTGATGGACTCTGCTCCATATGCTTATCTAATTCCCTTTTGAAGCCGTCCATGCTTGTAGCCACCACCACCTCCTGTGGCAGTGAATTCCAAGTGTTAATCACTCTTTGGGTGAAGAAGTACTTCCTTTTATCCATTCTAACACAACCGCTCAGCAATTTCATGGAGTGCCCACAGCTCCAGACTACAAAGATCAGTTCCCCTGGAGAAAATGGATGCCTTGGAGGGCAGACTAAATGGCACTGTACCTCACTGAGGACCTTGTCCTCTCCAGGCTCCATCCCCAAATCTACAAGAGTTTCCCAACCTGGAGCTGGTATCCATACCCTTCCATGTCCCGCTGGTGGCCAGGAGGGACCTGGTAACCCTAACCCTGGGGAAGCACCTCGGTGGGTACGATGCCGTAGAGTCCAACCTCTAAAGCAGCAAATTTCTCCAGGGGAACTGATCTTCGTTCTGGAGACGCGTTGTAATTCCAGGAGGTCTCCAGAACCCACCTGAAGGTTGGCAGCCCTACACACTGCTGTGGAGCATGCTAGAAGCAGATTGGAGATCCACTTGCTGGTACTCTGTATCAGCTCGCATCAGCTCACGTTCACCCCTGCCCAGAACGAGGGTTGCCAACCTCCATGTGTAAGCTGGAGATCTCCCGCTGTTACAACAGATCTCCAGGTGACGGAGATCAGCTCCCCAGGAGAAAATGGCCACTTTGCAAGGTGGCCTCTATGGCCTTATATCCCATTGAAGTCCCCTCCCCTCCCCAAACTCCACTCTCCTCAGGCGCCACCCCCAAAATCTCCAGGTATTTCCCAACTCCAAGCTGGCAACCCTGCCCAGAACAAATAGTAAACAGCATCTTCCAGGCCTATGTGAGTCCTGGGAGGTGTTTCCCACATTACATGGAAGCTAACCTGGGTTTGCCATCAAGAAACCCTGAGGTGCTTAGACCCAATCTCAGCTTTTCAACGAGCATATCTGTCAGCTAGGCCTCTGGCTGTTCTAGCTGCCATGGGTGTGAGGGGGACTCGGGAATTTTAACTTTCATTTCTGCTGTATTCCCAGTCTTACTTTAACTATGCAACCGAAGCCTTCGACCTTGAGTGTCTGGGACCCTCTTGAATAATGTGTATCTGCTTGCTTCGTGCACTTTAGGCCAGTTCTAACACTAGAAGTGCCAAGATATCTGCATACTCTCAATGTCTCGATAAACTTGACTTCTTTAAATGAAAGCCGTTGGGGGCTGATTGCTGCAGGAGTCTGACAATATCTCAGTGATATCTCTATCTGATATCTCATATTTGGTAAGGGTATACTATTAGGGGTATATTTGGGAGGGGCTGTGGCTCAGTGGTAGAGTATCTGCTTGGCATGCAGAAGGTCCCAGGTTAAATCCCCAGCATCTCCACATAAAAGATCTGGCAGGAGGCAATGTGAAAGACCTCTGCTTGAGACCCTGGAAAACCACTACTGGTCTGAGTAGACAATACCAACTTTGATGGACCAAGGGTCTGATTCAGTATAAGGCAAGTTTCCTGTGTTCATGTGTATCTGAAAACAGTATTGTAGGAAAGAATCATCATTAACGCGGAGAAGGTGGATGTGGAATTGCCCCAGAAACCACTGTGACCTCAGTGGGAAGTGAAAACAAGCCCTGCCTTCTTGCAAGTCCTGTGGCTAAGAAGTCCCACGGGAGCCACACACCTGTGGAATCTACTCCCTCCTCCAAAATAAAAAGATCCTGTCTAATTCAGTCCCTTGGAAACTTCATGAAGTTGATAAATACTTTTGTTTTGTTTTGTTAAAACAAAAGAAAAGATGGGAACCCGTGTGACATAGTGAGTAAAAGAGGTGAATAAAAGAGGTGGGATATGTGATAAGAAGTGTGCAGGCACACGAAAGCTTATACCCAGAATCCAACTTTGTTGGTCATAAAGGTGCCACTGGACCCAACCTTTGTCCTGTTGCTTGAGACCAACACGGCTGCCCACCTGAATTTAGAAGAAATCTGTGATGGAACACTGTGAGAAAATAGTATGCTGACTGGGGTGTGTGTGTGGATTCTTATGGATTGGTCTAGGTTTTGTTGACATTTCATGGGGGGAGTTGTAATACCCCTTGGATTCACCCAAACCGGAGATGTCAGTATATATCGAACAACTAACACAGGAAGAATAAAAAATGGCACCATTCTGCTATTTCCGCATATTTCCGCACCCCCATAGCAGCTTGCATAGACAAATCAGTCATGTTTACAGTTGCCAACCTCTACATTACATTACATTACACTTTCCATTTATATACCGCTCCTTCCCAAAGGCTCGGAGCGGTTTACAGAGACCTTTAAACATCCTAACTAGGGCCACAATGCAAGGGGAGGGTGAATGCCTACCAGGCACCCGAACAGCAGGGATTTTTCTTTGTTGTTACTTTCTCTGGTCTTCCTCTTTTTCCATCCAATGGTGGTTCTTCTCTTGTTTCAGGGCGATGGCGCCTCGGCGGGGATCCTCTTCCACAGCGGCCCCTTCTGGAGATGCTCCCATGGCGCACGACTCTGCGACGGCTACAGCAGCTGGTCGCCATCCCATTTGTTCCGACCACGCACGACCTGGAGATCTCCCAGAATTCCAGCTGATCTCCAAACTACAGCGATGTATTTCCCAGGAGGAAAGCTGCTTTGCAGAGTGGACTCTATGGCAAAATACCCTGCTGATGTCCCTCTCCTCCCCAAACTCTGTCCTCCCTAGGCTCTACCCCCAAAATCTCCATGAGTTTCCCAATCCTGAGTTGGCAACCCTACAGCAAACATTGCTGACAGAGGTTTCCTATCATCTCAAATGCCACAGGTTTCATCATCGTCTCTTCAAAGAAGAAGCTGCAGACGTTCTGCATGATCAAGATTGCATGCATATGTAAAACCAACCCTGAGCCTTTCGACAGCCTTAATGATTTAAATGCATAGGAATAAGTGCAAGCGGAGTGAGGGGTCTTTGCTAATAACGGGGCGTCTGTGCATGCCTTCTGTTTCCCTACTAGGAGAATAAGGAATGAATAAGGAAGTGCGAATAAGGAACCAACTTCAGCCTCCTGTCCCTACTCACCTTTCTGACTCTGCAGCATGCAAATGACTCGGTCTCACCCACAACCACATCTCTCTCTTTTCGCTTTCGTCAGCAGAAAAACTGTCAAGCTGTAGCCACAACTGTCCTTAGCATATTGAGAGATGAGACATTCATGTGGGTGGGTGTCAAGTGCCATCAAGTTGCTTCCGACTTACAGGAACCCTATAAATTAATGTTCTCCAAAATATCCTATCCTTAACAGCCTTGCTCAAGATCTTGCAAAGGGAGGGCCATGTCTTCCTTGATTGAGTCAATCCGTCTCCTGTTGGGTCTTCAACTTTTCCTAGCAGGATTGCCTTTTCCAGTGACTCTGGTCTTCTCATAATGTGACCAAAGTTTGTTTAGTCATTTTAGCTTCTAGGGAGAGGTCAGCCTTGATTTGATCTGGAACAGGCTAGTCAACTGGGGTATTAAGGAAATTTATCTAAATTTGAGTCCAGTGGCACCTTTAAGACCAACAAAGTTTAATTCTGGGTATGAGCTTTTGTGTGCATGCACCCTTCTTCAGATATCTGAAGAAGGGTGCATGCACACAAAAGCTCATACCCAGAATTAAACTTTGTTGGTCTTAAAGGTGCCACTGGACTCAGACTTTGTTCTATTGCTTCAGACCAACATAGCTGCCCACCGGAAATTTATTTGACATTCTTGTATTGGACCCAGATTCCACAGCTGAGTCTGTGTCCGAATGGGCTGTAGCTGGCCTGGTAGCGCTGAGGGCTCTTTTTGTAGCAGGTACTCATTTGCATATTAAGTGACACACCCCTAATGTAGCCAATCCTCCAAGAGTTTACAGTAGCTCCTGTAAGGAGAGCTCTGTAAGCTCTTGGAGGATTGGCTACATTAGGGGGTGTGGCCTAATATGCAAAGGAGTTCCTACTACAAAAAGAGCCCTCTTGCATTTTTGGTGAGCATCCATCCTCACGCTGGGTAAAAGGAAAAATCGATCGCCCAGGGCTGTGTGACCTACACAGAGCAACAGCCACAGTGAGGAGTTGATTCATTGGTTTGTTTCTTTTATTTATTTATTTGATAGTGAGTCCACCTTTCTCATTGACACTCAAGGCAGGCTACAACTAAAAATCACTGTCATAAGTAGAAGAGAACACCCACAATCCACAGAGTCAGAGAACACCACACTACAACACAGTATAATTCAGTCAGAGTAAAGCAGGGATTACAAGAGGGGAGAACAATACTGTGAAAGCAATGCACACAATAAAGCCCTTTCCTATGTCTATCCTTGCAGTGCCTTGCACAGAGAAATGAGATTTCCCAAAGATCTTCTGAACAGTCTCACTAAAGGACTTGATAACAGAAATACCAAAGTAGAAAATAAAGTCCAAGCTGGGAGACGGAATCAAACATAACCCGGAGGGCTATTTGCTTGGGCGGTCCAGCCTGACCTCAGCTTGTTTACCTATCTGAGTTTGCATATCTCCTTCCCTTCTTTGACACCTCGGAGAATCTTAATTGATTTAACAGGATCTTAAAGAGCTTAGCCGGTCACCTATCTCTGTGAGCCATGTGACTTAAAGGGGTTGGGAACAATGTTTCCTCTAAACTGTGAAATCCTGTGAGCAAAAATTCTACTTGGTGAGCGACTGGCATTAAAGTTGTGAGCGAGCGATCTGGCTGCTGCATAAATTAGTTTGCCGTGGAGCCCTCCTTCCTGAGCTAAGACAAAAATGTGTGAGCCGGAGGCTAAAAAACTGTGAGCTAGCTCACACCAACTCAGCTTAGAGGGAACACTGGTTGGGAAACTGCTGCCCTGCAGGTCCAATAAGGCTAAGGAAAGCAACTTTCCTGCCTGGGTCTAATCAAGGAAGATCACTAAAGGTCTTTTCAGACTACTGTTGGCATGGGGGAGGAGCAAGTGCAAGCAACTGAACAGGATGCACATTGGACATCCACCCCACCCCGTAGCTGCTAGTATGTTTTGATGTGTAATAACCTCAGACTTTAGTAGAGAAGGGAACAATTAAGGCCCAGTGCAGCCAAAGGGGAGCACTGTAAAGTACCACCTATTTCAGTGGGAGATATTTCGGCATGCACTGAACTCTTCCCTTGGGGAGAGGGGGAGTCATTTATTTATTTATTATTTAATTCATTTGTACCCTATCTTCCTCTTCCTCTTCCTCCCTCTTCCCTTGACAATAGTTTCAGAGGGTAGTCTTGTTGGTCTGCAGTGGACCTGCTCAGTTCGAGTCCAGTGACAACTTAGAGACCAACAAGATTCATATTCTGTTAGCCATCATCCATACTTTATGTGGCGAGAGTCCAGGGCTATTTTTGGGCAGGAACGCACAGGAACGGAGTTCCAGCTGGCTCCCAAGCTGGCCACGCCCAGCAGGAACTCATTAGCATAATAGGCCACACCCAACAGCAGGAACTCATTAGGATTGGCTACATTAGGGGTGTGTGGCCTAACATGCAAAGGAGTTCCTGCTACAAAAAAGCCCTGGGTTTTGACAACAAACAAGGTAAACAGAATAAGAAGCAAAAGGTGGGTGTGGTTGGATAACCACACTTCTGGTAATATGTGGGTGTGGCCTAATGTGCCAATGAGCTGTGCTGTCAGGGCTGTGGCCCAATATGCTAATGAGTTCCTGCTGTTGGGTGTGGCCTATTATGCTAATGAGTTCCTGCTGGGCTTTTTCTACAAAAAGAGCCCTGGCAAATGCTGGGGTATATGAGCTTCTAAGAGTCAACGCTCCCTTTGTCGGTTCCGGCCCCTGGGCCTCATGTTCGACACTCCTGGTACAGATGCTCAGAAACACAGCGATACATTACAGGAAGGATCCCCAAACTTGTTCAGCCTGTGTGTACTTTTGGAATTCTGACATAACTTAGTGAGTGCGGCCACAAAATGGCTGCCGTGGGACGCAGAATAGCTGCTGCGGTTGACCTTCAGTCGCACAGAAACCCCTTGTGTTGTGTTGGCAGCTGCTGCCAAAGCAATGTTTTCAAATTGGGTGGAGCGAATCAAATTTCCAGTCACTGACCAGAAGCCTTGCTGGGCAAAAACCCTACCTGGCCTCACCCATTTCCTGAAAACACTTGGCGGTTGCCAGGAGAGGTGTCAGGCACCACGTGTTGGGGACTCCAGCATTAGATCGTGTTGACTGAAATGTAAAGGCCTCTGTCTCCATCGATGGGACAACTATTTACTTTTGATAAAGCAGGACAGCAGAGGATTCTGGGATATCACCACCAGTTCTAGTCCCCCCCACCCCCCCACACACACACACCTTCTCAAATCTAGACATTGCTGCTGGTACACAATGTTAACAATGTTGGTTAAATCTGCCATACCTTACTGAAATAACCAGACCAGGGCGATTTTTGCCATGCTAACCTATAAAATGGGCTTTAGACACACGAAGGTGTTCATTTAAGAGGAAGCACAAATGCTGTTATCTTCTCTGTGCTCTTGTTGTTACAGCTCTCAACATTTTCCTGGGTTGTATCACAAGACGTACCCTGATCTGCCTGGCCCATTCTTGTCAGACCTCAGAAGCTGAGCAAGTTCAGTCCAGGTTAGTACTTGGATGGGAGACCACCAAGGAAGTCCAGGGTTGCTATGCAGAGACAGGCAACGGCTAATCACCTCTAAATGTCTCTTGCCTTGAAAAACCTACAGGGGTCACCATAGGTTGGCTGTGAGTTGACAGCACTTCCCACCACCGTCACAGGACACAACACGTGGGGAATGGATGTTGCCTTCACCAGACCTGGGAATACTTGTATGCAATGCTCCCTCTAAGCTGTGGAGTCCTGTGAGCAAAAATTCTACTTTGTGAGCTACTGGCATTTAAGTTGTGAGCGAGCGATTTGGCTGCTGCCTAAATCAGTTTGCTCTGGAGCCCTCCTTCCTGTGCCAAGACAAAAATGTGTGAGCCGGAGGCTAAAAAACTGTGAGCTAGCTCACACTGACTCAGCTTAGAGGGGACACTGCTTGTGTGATGATCCAGTCCATGTCCTTCCTCTATATTTATGATATTTTCCTTTTGCCCTTACGGAAGGAGGAGAGAGAACAACTTGCCTCAGGTCACCCACTGAGCTTCATGGCAAACCTGGATCCCAACCCACGTTCCCCCAGGTGTAGCCCAGCAGTCTGGCTGCACCACACTGGCTACTAAAGCAGAGTGGGAACGAGCCACAGAGATGTGGCTCCTGGAATTACAACTGACCTCCAGACTACAAGGATGCGTTCCCCTGGAGAAAACGGTGGACTCTACGGCATCGGAACCCCCCCCAGAGCTCCACCCCCAAATCTCCAGGCATTTCCCAAACCAGAGTTGGCAACCCCTCAGGGCAGCCCCATGGTCAGAAAATTTTAAGTGGAGGGGAAGGGAGGTACATCTCCCTGCTGTGGTGATGTCACTCATGGTGATGTCACTTGTGACATCACCTGGAAGTGACCCGATGATTAGTGCCAGGGCGGGCGCTGGGGTGGGCCGTTCTCCCTTGCCTGCCTGCCTGCTCCGCCATTGTCCTGGACTCAAACTCCCAGAAGGCCGCACTCACTCCTACCACAGTCTTTGTACCCAGAAGCTTGGCGGAGGGCAGCTACATTGAGTGAATTGTACTGGACTTCCCTCCCTTTTCTTTCCCTTCCTCGGCATTTTGTACATTTCCACCGGAGAAAGGGGGGGGGGGGGGGGCGAGGGGACAGAAAACTATTCTCTTCACCAGCACAGCCTGCTCCAGAGGGAGAAGGGGAGCCCAGTGAGGCCGCCCCTCGGCCGCAGCAGGACCAGCACAACCCGGCAAGGCCTGGCATGGAGGAGGCAGGCAGGCGGGGCAGAATGGCCCAACCCACTGTCTCACTGACTGCACCTGTGCCAGCCCAGCCACCTGTGGTTTGCCAGGTCTTCCTGCTCCTTCCTGCTTCCAGCGGTGATCGAGCAGGAGGGGAGGGAGACTTGGCGACCTCCCCTCCTGATCTGCCACAGCAGGAAGAGCCAGCAAGGCCGCAGGGGGGCAGAGGTAAGGAGCACTGAGACCAGGGGTGGGTGGGTGGGGTCTGGCATCCTCCTGGGGTGGGGCGGGGCTCACCTGTGGGGGGCATTGCCCCAATTGCCCCCATGGCTACCATCTTTCCTCAGGGGGATACGGATTTTCTAAATCAATCAATCAATCACAAATCTGGCTATCGCTGCTCGGTGGCCTAATCTAACTGTACCGTGTTTATAGTGGCAGATTCCAGACAGCAATTGGCTACGCTGCTGATCACGAAGATGCCATATGTTCCAAACTCCAAGCTACCGGGATGTTTGCAGTCCTACTGCTGTGAGGGAAAGCAAAGTTGTCACTTTGGAGGAGGTTAAAACATTACACATCAGATGTCTGGGAAAGCAAAATGGTAGACGGGTGAATTCCCCGTGTCCAGAAAGGCTCCTGAGACTCTTTCTGGAGCATATTACGGGGGAGTTTGCCCAGCTTCTATTCAGAGGACAAAGTCAGTTATGGACATTCATGCATGTTTAAAAGTTCTAAGTGCTAAATGAATATGAGCAACTGCTAAGAGATGTAATCCCGATCCATTTAACTCACTCGGAGGGGGGTTTTTTTGCTGCTGTCTTGAGCTGGATCCGTTCCAAGGGACACAGACTGATATATGCTTTCCACTTAGATTTGCCATGTGCATATGTATTAGCAAAAAAAAAAAATTAACCTTTGGCCAGACTGAACATCTATGCTTATTATTTTCTAAACAGTGACACCTGGTGGTGAGTTTTCTTCAAAATCTCCTCTGGGGGGAACAAAAATAAACCTCAGGACTGGTGTCTTCCCAAATGTGTCCCCCCCCCCAAATAAAGCCAATTGAAGTATCAAAGGGCAATAATTAGATAGATAATATCTCTGTGTTCAAGCCAAGAGGGCATAAGGGATAAGAACTGAAATTAACAGATCCATTTGCTGAGGCTAATAATAACTCCTCATGCAAGTAGAAACCGGTGGCAAAGTGTGCATTAGGATTTTTTTTAATTTCTCATCCATATTATACAGAGTGCATCCGATGTAGTCCACATGCCTTTATCAGAGAGATCCATCTCTATAGGTACTTATTTATCGAGACAGTCCGCCTTTCTCACGGAGACTCAAAATGGAGTGAAAAATTAGGAAGACGATACACTAAAGTCAGACATGCCCTAAAGCACAGCAGCTGGATTACAATTTTAAAAATCGCAGTAAACTTCCACCTTACCACCAATGTTCCCTCTAAGCTGTGGGGTCTTATGAGCAAAAATCCTACTTTGTGAGCGACTGGCATTAAAGTTGTGAGCGAGCGATTTGGCTGCTGCATAAATTAGTTTGCTCTGGAGCCTTCCTTCCTGAGCTAAAACAAAAATGTGTGAGCCAGAGGCTAAAAAGCTGTGAGCTAGCTCACACTAACTCAGCTTAGAGGGAACACTGCTTACCACCTTGTTCCCCATCTAGCACCCACCTGGACTGTTAAATTATGCGCGTAAAACATGGGCCCTGAAATCCACATCTAATTGTGCACTTGGAGTCAAGTATCACAGTTAGTGGCGCCAGATGGACACGAGCATGTGAGCATCAATGCACACATTTATCCCTGCTGCACCCGCAGAAATGCCCAGCTTTGTCACCTGGGGCTTCTTATGCAAAAAGGGATTCAGGACAAACGACTGAAATGTTTGGTTTTTGGGCTCCCCCCCCCCTTCCCCAAACCGCTTCCTCTCCAAAGTCAGCCTTCCAGTCTGGGGAACCATGAATAGGTTGCATCTCCTCTCTCCAACGCCTGAAGTCACATCCAACACAGTGTCCCTTATTATCTTGCAAAGCCGGAGCGGATCAAGCAAGGCAAGCCAACCGGTGTCAAAGCGATTGCATCAAATTAAGAAATCATCCCGAAGCAAACCCCCCACCCTTAGGAGGAGCACGGGAACCGGGATTCTGTGCAAAGTGGAAGCGAAATTCTTTGCTACTACCCGAATGTACAATTTCGGGGGGGGGGGGAGCAGAAGGCTTTCCAAAGCCGCGCTTTCCCCCCCCCCTTCCTCTACACGAAGAGGAAATCAGGTGGTGGCGGCGTATGTGTGTGTGTGTGTGGATTGCATTTCTTTGCAAATGTTTGCAATTAAACTTAATTGAATTCACTCGAGTTTGAACTGGTCTCCGATCCAACACTGAATGGGCAGCTCTCTCTCTCTCGCTCTCTCTCGCTCCCCCCCCACTCCTTACAGGAGTTCCCTCCCTCCCTCCTTCCCCCCTCCTCTCCACCCTATTAAAACAAGCTCCAAGTCTCACTTGTTAAAAGACCCCTTAAGTTGGAGGAGGAGGCAGAAAAGCGACAGCCAAGGAGAAGGGAGCCAAGGGGGGGGGAGTGAAAAAAAAAGAGAGCAAAAGACGTTTGGAAAATATTATCCAGCTGCTGCTGCTGCTGCTCCGAGTTGCTGAGGCCGCCGCCGCCGCCGCTCCTGAGATAGAAGCTTCATTCAGCCAGGACCATTTTTTTTCCCTACCGATGCAGCGCCTCTCTCAACTTCCTTGCAACTTCAGCGGGCGCCTGGAGAATGCGCTCGGGGTCCCGTCGCCTGCCACAAGCCCCCCATTTACCGTTCGGAAGGCAGTTTTAGGCAGCCAGGAGCCCGCCGTGTAGAGCCACCCGGATCCCAGGTGGTGCGTGTGTGGGGTGGGGTGGGGGGGAAGGGAGTCTCTCTTTGCATGGGTCCCTCGGGGTCCTTGCCCTGCCCCAGTCCTGCAGGCAGCGCCAGTTGATCCGTGGCTTTCTCCGGCTCGGCGAAAAGGAAGGGAGGGCTTTGGCTGGAGCCTTACCAAGCCCAGAGGCGCACCGCCGGCATCTTTAAGCCCCTGGATGAGCGAAAGGACGGCAGTTCAGCAAAGTGAGTGGTTCTGTGGGATCTGCAATTGGGGGAGCGTGACTCTGCTGCGGGGGGGGGGGCGGTGTGTGTCGGTGATGTGCATTCCCACATCAGGGGTTGGACGCGATGGAAGAGTGTGCACCGGCAGCCAGATTTCCTGATTTTAGATTTTATTGAGAGGGCTGGATGGGGGAGGAGGCGGGCAGGATGCACGGTGCAAACGAACTGGTCTCTGGCTTCGAGGAGATTACAGTCTAAATCGATGCTCCCCGCAGAACAGCGCTTCGCAAAGTCGTTTTTTTTTCTTCCAGAGGGAGGTTGCCCAAATGGTGACCTGTCTTTATGAATGGCAAGAGAGGCGGGCCTCCACCTGGGTCATGGCAAACTTTTCCTCCCCTGGGAAATTCAGGCGTGACAATACTGACTTGTAAGCTGTTGGGGAGTGGGCTGGGCGCGATCCAGGCAGACGGATGCGCTTTTGAGGGTGCCGTCTTGCGCGCTTACTTGGGAGGGTGAGCCCCGTTTACTTCAATGGGGTTTACTTCTGAGTAGGGGTGGAGAGGATCCAGCTCCACGGGACTAAATGGTACTCAATGGAGCCTAATTTGGGGCTGGATCCTGGCCGTTTCCTTCTCCCGATATATGACCACGTCTTCGTCCCTCCGCCTCAAACTCTGGTAAGGCACTGAGCTTCCTCGTGAGTAAGCCCCATGGAAATCAAAGCGCCGCTCTCCAGTGGGGGGGGGAAGTGTCGAGAAAGGGTTCGTTCCCTCCCCCCGCCTTTATTACCGCGATCCTAGGGGGAACAGAGTAGTAGCCAGCGGGATTACTCGCGAGTAAGGGCCGCGTGGTGACCCAGAGGGGGAGCATTGTGAAGCCAGCGGGATTACTCGCGAGTAAGGGTCACGTGGTGACCCGACGGGACGGCAATCGCACCCCCCCCCTTTCCAATTTATACAGTATTTTCTTTGAAAAGCAAATTATTCGCCTAAGTCATAAAGGCCCTTTGGAGGTGGAAGCCCTTGAGCCGGCTCCAGGTTTCAGAGGCGGCCGTGTCCCGGAAGGCGGGGCCTTTCCCCCTCCTTGGACGGCAGACACTGTAGCTATTTAGACACTTGTGAAAACATGAAACGTGACTTTGTCCCGCCTTCCCCTCTTCAAATGGGTGGGAGTGGAGGGGGGGGGGGGGAGAGACGGAACCGGGGAAGGAGCGAGGAGAGGAGGGAGGGGGGCGGGTGTCAAATTCCCAGCTCCTCTTTTTCTTTAAGTGGGGTGGGGGGAGCATAGACTCGCTCCATGAGTTTGGCTGGCCGGGCAGGCGCGACGAAACCCCTTTGGATCCAGGCTACCATTCACCCCTGGAACTCACGGCCACAAGATGTGGCGACGGCCGCTAGTTTAAAGGGCTTAAAAAAAAAACCTGGACAGACTTTCGAAGGATGGGTCGTGATAGCTCAGGGTCGCCTCCATGTTTAGGGGCAGTCTACCTCTGGACACCGGGTGCGCGGGAGAGGGGACAGAGGGGCGCGCCGAGGCCTTTGGCCGATCGCTTCGGAGAGCAGAAGGCAGGCGTCCAGAGAGTCCTTTGGTCTGACTTGGCAAAGGTCATAAGGAGGAGACTAAAAGGCCTCCGGAGTACCCGGGCCTTCTGAACGGAGAGAGCCGAGGAAAGCCCCCGCAGGGCTTCCCCGGGGAGAGGGTGGTCGGTGGGCTGGCGGCGGCGGCAGCAGCGTCTCCAACGGGGGTTTCCTCTTTGTTTTTGGGGGGAGGCGGGAGCACTGGCACTGCAGGCGGCGGTCTGGGCGACGTGGCAGCCAGCTCGGAGGCCACGCTTGCGCGGGCATCGCCTTCTGGCCCATGCCGGGGCAGGGCAAAGCGAGGAGGGAGGGAGAGGCTGGCCGGCCCGGGCTCGGTTTGGCTTCGAGATGCCTATCTCCATCCGCTGGCCGGGAGCCACTCCATTGTTCGCTCCCTACCCGCTTCTGCCTCCTCCATCCATCCCTCTTCTCGGGGGAAGGGGAGAGAGTGCGCCGGATGGTCCTTCGGGAAGACGCGGCGCGCTGGATGGGACGGGAAAGGTGCTCCTCCGGAGCTCCCGAAGTGTCTGGTTACAGTTGTCGGAAGCGAGAGATACGGGGGGGGGGGATGCGCAGGCGGGACCCCGACGTCGCCCCCGGCCCCGAAGCGCTGCATCCAACGCGCCCGGGCCTGCCGAGCCCCGTCGCCGCCGGCCGCTCGGGGAGATTCCCTCCCCGCCTCTACAGAGCGAGCGAAAAAGGGGAAAGACGCCTCCAAGCGCAGCAGACTGGCTGGGAACCCACGTGGCAGCCAAGACCGGAGGCGAAGAGCCGGGAATGCCGGCGATGAGGTCATGGCGAGGAAGGGCCCGCCTCCCTCTTGTGACGCGGCGTCGCACCCTCTCCTGATTGGGCCGAGTCATTGGGAAGGGGTTCCCCGAGCGAGAGAGGGCGCCTGGAACGGAAACTCCGGTGGGGACTTCTGCTGGCGCGCGGGGGGGAGGCTGGGTGGCTGCAGACGGCGCAGTGGAAAGAGGCCTTCCACCAATGCTCCCTCTAAGCTGTGGAGTCCTGTGAGCAAAAATTCGGCTTTGTGAGCGACTGGCATCGAAGTTTTGAGCGAGAGATTTGGCTACTGCCTAAATGAGTTTGCTCTGAAGCCATCCCTCCCGAGCTAGGACAGTAATGTGTGAGCTGGAGGCTAAAAGACTGTGAGCTAACCTCACACTAACTCAGCTTAGAGGGAACATTTCCTTCCACCCAGGCAGAAGTCTCAAAGCCACGAGGGGCATGATCCAGTCAGGGTTCAGCACTAAAATCCCATCCTTTTTTTTGTCTTTCAGTAGAGATTTCGGTAGGTTCTTCTCAGCACAGCCCTAAACAAGAGTTACACCCTTCAGAGCTTTTTGGCTTCTATGTTAGACACATGAACCAACAGGAGAGGCGGGATGTGAATATTTTAATAAATTCCTAAATTTAATTTAACAAATGGAATGGTGTAACTCTGAGTGGGATTGCGCTGTCACAGTGGCAGTCACATGCACAAGGCACTCAAGTCTGGAATGGTGGTGGGAAAGTGCCAGCCAAGTCCCTTCGGGTTTTGAAGGCAAGAGGTGTTCAGAGGTAGTTTGCCGTTGCCTGTCTCTGGGTTGCAAGCAACCCTGGGTCTCCCATCCAAGTACTGACGAGGGCCGACCCTGCTTAGCTTCCCAGATCTGATGAGACCGGGCTAGTGTGACAGAGAGAATGAGTCCACGGCTGGGTGTCTCTTGTGTTCAAGGCAAAATACCACTCATTGGCTTTTGGGAGAATGACCTTTGAAATCACAGGTAACTTGATAGCCTTCATTCATCTCTTGTACGCTCTGCAGTTCACATGCGTTGGAATAGTTGTCAATAGAGGGGAGAGGAATAATCTATCGATCTGTACATGAAGGAGCCAGATCTGCAGTAAATAATCTTTTGAAACACAAGACCTTTTATCTTGAAATGAAAAAGAACTTTTAAGAAGAGCCGAGCTGGATTTGAAATTCACTGCCACAGGAGGTGGTGGCGGCTACAAGCATGGACGGCTTCAAAAGGGAATTAGATAAGCATATGGAGCAGAGGTCCATCAGTGGCTATTAGCCACAAGGTATAGATAGGGACTCTGGGGCAAGTGATGCTCTGTCTTCTTGGTGCTTGGGGGCGGGGTCAACAGTGGGATGGCTTCTAATGTCCTGGCCTCACTGGTGGACCTCCTGATGGCACCTGGTATTTCTGGCCACTGTGTGATACAGAGTGTTGGACTGGATGGGCCTTTGGCCTGATCCAACATTGGCATTTCTTATGTTCTTATGAGCAGTGGTCCTTCTAGTCCAGCATCCTGCTTCATACTGTGGCCAGACCAGTTGCCCTGGAGGGCCAGCATGCGGGACACGGGGGCCAAACTTTCCCCAAGTGCTGCTTCTTAACACTGGTTTTCAAAGGTTTTCTGCCTCTGTATATGGAGGTTCCCTTTAGACACCGTGGCTCATAGCCATTGATGAATCTCCCGTCCATGCATCAATTTATAGACTGTGTTTTTTTTTTTTTTTTTAAATGGCAGCATATTAAGAATGCAGTTCTAAATAACCTTCCTTGGCTATACACTTCTGCATCCCTTACAGAATGCTTACTTAAGCAACAGATTTATTACTTATTTTATTTATCCATTTATACCCCAGCTTTCCCTCCATTAGGGGCCTAACATGGCTTGCACATCATTCCCCCCACAACAACCCTGTGAGGTAGGTTAGGACGAGAGAGTTTAACTGGCCCACGTTCGCCCGGCGAGATTCCATGGGATGAGTGGGGAATTTAACCTGGGTCCTCCTGACAGATTTATGGATTATCACCTATGGGATCCAGCTGTTGAGTTTTACTTCTTTTAGGGGTCAGACTTGTCTTCGGCCATTCCAGAGAATCACATTTTTCTCCAGGCCAGTTTGGCTGGAGATCCCGGAGGGTTTTTTTTTGTCATCTTCTGGGCGTGGTACAGCGGTCACTGGGGGTGTGGAGGGGGAGGTATCTGTGAATTTCCTCCATTTATTTATTATTCACATTTATACCCCACCCTCCATTGTGCAGGGGGTTGGACTAGATGACCCTGGAGTTCCCTTCCAACTCTATGATTCTATGAAAACAGCAGCTCTGATTCTATGATTCCATGAAAACAGCTAGTATGGATAAGTGATACTATGATCTTTTTAAATTATCTCAGTGCATGCCTCTTCTCAAGTGCTTCTTCAGAGAGGCGCATACATGCATACGCATTCAGTTCTCGCTCACCGCCTTAGATGATATTTTTAAATTATTTCTCTCTCTCTGTCTGTCTGAGACATTTATTAGCTGCCTTTTCCCCTTGTGGAACTCAAGGCAGCTTATAATATAAATAAAAGTTGATAAAAACACAATAAAAACAATACGAATAAAACATCAATTATGAAAACACATAAAGGGTCGCAATGTCATGCATGAAGATAGCTTGTCATCTGGTGCAGCACAGGAGCTGTGGGAACAAACTGTGAATCTGGCGTTAAGGAAGCCGCTGTTTCTCAGATCCCCATCTGGAATTTGAGAATAATAATATTGGCCTGCTTTCCAGGGCTATTTGCAAGGATTACCACTGGTGTAGTGGTTAAGAGCGGCGAACTCTAATTTGGAGAACTGGGTCTGATTCCCCGCTCCTCCATGTGAAGCCAGCTGAGTGAGCTTTGGCCAGTCACAGTTCTCTCAGAGCTCTCTCAGCCAGTGTTCCCTCTAAGCTGAGTTAGTGTGAGCTAGCTCACAGTTTTTTAGCCTCCGGCTCACACATTTTTGCCTTCGCTCAGGAAGGGGGGCTCCAGAGCAAACTAACTGATGCAGTAGCCAAATTGTTTGCTCACAACTTTAGCTCACAAAGTAGAATTTTTGCTCACAAGACTCCACAGCTTAGAGGGAACATTCAGCCCCACCTACCTCACAAGGTGGCTGCTTGTGGGGAGAGGAAGGGAAGGCGATCGTAAGCTGCTTTGAGACAGTTTAAGGTAGATAAAAGCAGGGTATAACAACCTACTCTTCTTCTAATGCTGAGATTGCTATACACGTTTGGCAGTGGGAGTAGAACCTAAAATGACTAAACTGAGGCTATTGTAATTTAGTCACATCATAAGAAGACAAGACTAACTGGAAAAGACAACAGTGCTAGGAAAAGTTGAGGGCAGCAGGAAAAGAGGAAGACCCAACCAAGGCTCCCTCTAAGCTGTGGAGTCTTGTGAGCAAAAGTTCTGCTTTGTGAGCTATCAGCATTAAAGTTGTGAGCGAGTAATTTGGCTGCTGCATCAATTAGTTTGCTCTGGAGCCATCCTTCCTGAGCTATGACAAAACTGTGTGGCTCCAGAGCAAACTAATTTATGCAGCAGCCAAATCGCTCGCTCACAAGTTTAATGCCAGTAGCCCACAAAGTGGAATTTTTGCTCACGAGACTCCACAGCTTAGAGGGAACATTGATTCATACCTCACCCTTCACTACCCAAAGGAGTCTCAGAGCAGTTTACAATCTCCTTTCCCTTCCCCTCCCCACAACAGACACCCAGTGAGGCAGGTGGACCTGAGAGAGCTCCTGTGAGAACTGCTTGTGAGAGAACAGCTCTGAGAGAACTTGTAACTGACCCATGGTCACACCAGCAGCTGCAGGTGGAGGAGTGGGGAATCAAACCCGGTTCTCCCAGATTAGAGCCCACGCACTTAACCACTACACCAAACTGGCTCCCTTTCTTGCTCACCCACGTTCCCCACCTCCCTGTGTGGCTTTCTCCTGTCCCCTTGCATGCCCTTCTACTACCTGCCTGCCCTTTCCCCCGATGATACTGGGGGGGGGGTCGCAGCTAGGAGTGCCACTGATTTGGCCACTGGGAACACAGATGTGTTGCGCACCACCCACATGCCCTTCTCCAGCAGCGCTAGGCAGCATGTAAAGCTGGGGGCATATGTGACACAGCATTCATAAGCAATGAGCCCTACCAGAAGCCCTCAGAGTATTGGTGCCAGCCCTGCATGGTGGTGGAAAACCCACTCTGTTTCAGTGCTACCTTAGCTGGATTTAAAAAATAAAATATTGCAGGTGGCACCTGTATGGCTGCACATGCCTGTCCTTGTGGAAACCCTTCCAAAAACTTCCCTCAACCCTCTTTTTGCCACATGGTTCTCTCAGTTTGGGTGGGAGCCAGTTTGGTGCAGTGGTTAGGAGTGCAGACTCTAATCCGGGAGAACTGGGTTTGATTCCCCACTCCTCCACATGCAGCTGCTGGTGTGACCTCGGGTCAGTCACAAAGTTCTGTCAGAGCTGTCCTTGAAAGAGCAGTTCTGTCAAGAGCTCTCTCAGCCCCACCTACCTCATAGGGTGTCTGTTGTGGGGAGGGGAAGGGAAAGGAGTTTGTACGCTGCTCTGAGACTCCTGAGTGATAAATCCAATCTCTTCACTGCCCTCTACCAGCTGTGGGAGACGTTCCACACCAAGCCCACTGCCATCTGCCATCATGTATTTGCATTTGCTCAACCCAGCGCCCTCTGAGCACACATCATGAAACACTTGCTCCAGCACAGCAGGCAGGGGAGGAAGAGATGAATTCCCACTCACTTGCAGTTCAGCTGCACACTATCACAGGAGGTGGTGGCAGCTACAGGCATGGACAGCTTCAAGAGGGAATTGGATAAACATACGGAGCAGAGGTCCATCAGTGGCTATAGCCACAAGGTATAGATAGGGACTCTTGGTCTGGGGTAAGTGATGCTCTGTATTCTTGGTGCTTGGGGGGGGCAACAGTGGGAGGGCTTCTAGTGTCCTGGCCCCACTGGTGGACCTCCTGATGGCACCTGGTATTTTTGGCCACTGTGTGACAGAGTGTTGGACTAGATGGGCCACTGGCCTGATCCGACATTGGCTTCTCTTATGTTCTTATATTCTTTTGTGTGATTTTTTTGAATGTTGTCGAAGGCTTTCACGGCCAGAGTCCATTAGTTGTAGATTTTCCAAGCTGTATGGCCATGGTCTTGGCACTGTAGTACCTGACGTTTCACCAGCAGCTGTGACTGGCATCCTCAGAAGTATAACACAGAAAGATGGAGTACTCTTTGTGTCAAGGTGAGAAGAAAAATGGTAGGCAGGTAATTGTATGTTTACTCAGGAAGTTGGGGTAGGGCTGAGTCATTAACTTGTAGGGGTTTCCCAGGCTGTGACGTGCTAATAGAGGAGCTTTCCTGAGGAGGTTCTTTTGCATATGGATTGGCTGTTGAAATTCCAACCTTATCTGTAGTGCCGTTGTAAGATGTAGAAGTTACAACGAATCAACATTCCTCAGTAATAAAGGGATGTCCAGGTGGGTACGAATTCATTTTCGCACTTACTGTATACGCATGCAAACTCTACAAGGTTGCCAGCTCCCAGGTGGGAGGGGGGGATCACCCAGTTTCATGGGCTCCAGCACGCCACTGGCCATGCTCTGGTATTTGGGGCAAAACTCTATGGTAACCATAGAGTTTTGTCCAGAATACCAGAGTGTCACCGCACGCTATCCCTGGCATGATGACATCACTTCCACGTGACATCATCACACCAGGGCCATCATGCGCAGCAATGTCATCCCACCCACTTCCTGGGAAGCTCCCTCCCGCCCCCTCTGGCAGAAGGAAAGGACCTGGCAACCCCAAAACTCTATATTGACATATGTCAATTTGAACATTAGCTGATGGCTGTGAAGTGGCACGATTCCCATTCTGAGAAACTGGGCTGAGCCTTCTTTTGGCAGCCGAGGAAGTCAACCCATCTTTTGAAGTACAAATGATTCCCAGCGTTCATTCATTATGGACATAAAATAGCTGTCAGCGTTCCCTTGCCCCCCCTCCCCCCTTCCAGTTTAACAGCCAATGGAGAGGAAACTGAACAGTTATGTTACATCTGTAGGGCTTTACTGGCCCAGAACAGTTGCCTTCTCCCGCTACACATTTATCACTTCCAGATTTTACATGCCATTGATCCTCGCGGCAGGATTCAGATGGAGCCGACGTCAGGTTTCTGTTTTAAGTGCAAATTAAAGAACAGGAGAGGCCAGGCTTCAATAATGCTAAAATATCAGGTTATTATAAACATGAAACCAGCTGTGCCTTCTCATGGCCTGGGACAGTCCCAATATGGGGTCTCCCATGCAGCGCTGATTTAAAGAACGGGAAGAGGGGGGGGTGATTCTGAACTTTCTTCCTCCCCCTCTAGGGGTTGGACACACGTCAACACATGAGGCTGCCGTATATTGCATCAGACCCTTGCCCCCAACAAGGTCAGTATTATAAGAACGTAAGTGAAGCCATGTTGAATCAGGCCAATGGTCCTCCCAGTCCAACACTCTGTGTCACACAGCAGCCAAAACCCAAGTACCATCGGGAGGTCCACCAGCAGGGCCAGAACTCCAGAAGCCATTTCTCCCTTGCCCTCCTTTGGAAGGAGATTAACTGAATAAATCCTGTCAACATAATGATGCCATAGGACACGCACTCAGCCAGGAAATCACAACCAGTGGCGGCTCTCTGATGAATGGTCCATATGCATTTTTCAGCCTTTGTCATATTAACGTACTGTATTCTAGATACAAGGAGCTGCGGTGGCTCAAGTGGTTAAGACGCTGAACTGCAGGCTGTGGAAGGGCAGTAGTTCAGCAGTTCGAAACCCGGGTGCCGCATGACGGAGTGAGCTCCCGTCTCTAGTTCCAGCTCTTGCCAACCTAGCAGTTCGAAAGCAAGACATTGTAAGTAGATAAATAAGTACCGCTTCGGTGGGAAGGTAACAGCGTTCCGTGCGCCTTGGTGTTTAGTCATGCCGGCTACATGACCACGGAAACGTCTTCGGACAGCGCTGGCTCTGCGGCTTTGAAACAGAGATGAGCACCGCATCCCTAGAGTCGGATTCGACTGACTTTCGAGCAAGGGAACCTTTACCTTTTTATTCTAGATACACACTTAAAACTCTTTTGTTTTACATAATCGTGTCCTGTTGCATCATTATGTTGACAGGATTTATTCTGTTGATCTCCTTCCAAAGGAGGGCGAGGGAGAAATGTTGACACACTGAGAATACAGTCATGAAGTTGGACACAGAGCAAAATTTCTGCTTGCGTCAGAACAAGTGGAAATGCAAGAAAAAGACTGCGGTAGCCAATGTTCCCTCTAAGCTGTGGAGTCTTGTGAGCAAACATTCTACTTGGTGGGCTGCTGGCATTGAAGTTGTGAGCGAGAGATTTGGCTGCTGCGTAAACTAGTCTGCTCCGGAGCCATCCCTTCCTGAGCTGAGGCAAAAATCCGTGAGCCAGAGGCTAAAAAACTGTGAGCTGGCTCACGGTAACTCAGCTTAGAGGGAACACTGGCGGTAGCCACTTGTGCTCAGTCACGCTTATTCCAGTTTGTTGTAGTGGTTAAGAGCACGGACTCTAATCTGGGAGAACCGGGTTTGATTCCCCAGTCCTCCACATGCAGCTGCTGAGAGACCTTGGGCAAGTCACCGTTCTCTCAGACCTCTCTTAGCCCCACCTACCTCACAGGGTGTCTGTTGTGAGGAGAGGAAGGGAAGGAGATTGTAAGCCTCTCTGAGACTCCAAGTGAAGGATGGGGTATAAATCCAATCTCCTCCTCCTCCTCTTCCTCCTTCGTCCTCTTCTTCCCACTTGAGTTTCCAAGATGCTTTGCAAACAATTTCTGGCCAATGTTATGTATAGGGAGGGAAGCACTAGTGTTGCATTAGATTTTGAACAAACAAAACTGTGCTAAATCCATTTGCACCCTCCCCCCCCTGCACTTTTGCTAGATCCAAGCCATGACCTGTGTCCTACCACTCAGCTCAATAAAGTTGGAAGCCTTCTTCCAGTCTAAGGGACCTTTCATCAATGGAAGTGGTTCTTCTACTAGCGGCAGGCCAACTAGTATCTGGGAGACCCAGGTTCAAATCCTCACTCTGCCAAGGAGACTTGCTGGGTGTCCTTTGGCTGGTCACACAGTCTCGGCCTGACCTACCTCACAGGGTTGTTGTGAGGATAAAATGGAGGAGACGTGAATGAGGAAAGCCACTTTGGGTCCCCAGTGGGTGCAAAGGTGGGGTATAAATGAATTAAATAAATAAACGTAAGTAGGAGATAGGCCCCTTAGGCTGGGTGAAGGCTTCCAGTTTTGCTGAGCATAAGGGTAGGATACGCATTGGTATTCATTTGTGTCTTGGTGGCAGAGATAGATAAGACAGACAGATGGACAGACAGACAGATAGATAGATGATTGATTGATTGATAATCTACAGAAAGGCTTCTCTGCTTTTCATTTTTTAAAGCAGGAGTCGCTAGTTTGTATGAAGAGGCCCATTATTTACAGAATCTGGGATGGAATTCGGCCAGCCTAGCTGTTTGGTAGCAGGCCCATACCTGAGAACTAGGGTTGTTGCCAAACATCTCAAAAGCAGCAGTGTGAGGGAATCCACATTTGCCTTTGCATTTCTAGTTCTACTCGTGCATGTCAAAACAATTTGGGTAAAGAATATCTTAAACTGTACGTGCAAAGTATTGGATATTTGCTTCAGGTCTGAGTACAAGCCTGAACTCTCCCTAAAAGCTCAGATGACGAAACTGAGAGTGTGGCTGTGGTCAGATGACAGGCTTTGGGTGCTCTGGCCCCGCCTCTAATTTCACCGTTTCGTTTTGTAATGGAGAGTTTGGATCAGACATCCCACCCTGCGCCTGCCTCACTGCACACTCATTCTGTGGTTGACCATTCAGATTATTGCTCTGCAGTACCCACAGAGTGGTTGGTCGGACGGCATCCTTTCCAAAAAAATTGTCTTCTATGCGTGTGCAGAAGCAGTCATCCGAATCACCACTCCATTTTGACAGCTACGTGATCCCTCTGCCAAGTACTGTGGCCCCTCTCAGCCTCCTTTGCTTCGCCCCTCTTCCTTGGAATACATGGGGGGGGGTGCAGATTTACATGAGTAGCCCCATTGACTTCAGTACATTTACCCTTGTGTCAGTCATGGGATGCTCTGGAATAGCAGCTCTGAAGCAGAAACGGAAGAGAGGGGTTGTGGGGGGGAGATTTGTCAGTCAAAAACAACTCTCCTTGGGGGCTCCCGATCCAGAATGACTACTTGGCTGCTCGCAAGCGTCGATTGACAACAGCAGGGGCGATTCTGCGCTTATGCACACATCGCTAAGAAACTTTTAAAAGGGGTGCAAAGACAGAATGGAAGGTTCAAATACCCAGCCAGCTTGACTTCACTACAGGGGACTTCAGACAGCCGGAAATGCAGGGTGAAAGTGCAGACATCCGTAAAGACCGGACTTTCCCCAGTGCCTGATAACTCCGATTCGAAGGTGGCTCAGAACAGGGTTGCATGTGGCACCAACCAGGGAATGGGAGGCAGATGTCGCTTGTCCGATCATGCACTTTAAATCCGGATGGGAACTGCAAGGACATCGGCTCAAACTGCCTATCTGACCACAGACTATCATGCTTTGGTCACATTATGAGAAGACAGCGGTCACTGGAAAAGACAATCATGCTAGGAAAAGTTGAAGGCAACAGGAAAGAAGTAAGACCCAACGTGAGATGGTTGGATTTAGTCGAGGAAGCCATGGCCCTCTGTCTGCAAAGCTGTTGATGATAGAATGTTTTAGAGGACATTAATTCATAGGGTCTCCATAAGACAGAAGTGACTTAACACAGACACACACACTGAGTACAAGAAAACTGAGCTACATGTCTGTCTTCTTTTATTATTTCAAGAGGTAATTGAGGTTTTTTTTTTTAAATAACTGAGGGAAATGGGGAGGGGGAGAGGTAGGAAAGCTGGCTCCAATAAGAAAGCCATAACAGGAGGAGGCTATATCAATACCCACAATGTTTCATAATGCCCAGAGTCAGCAGGTATAGTGGTTAGTGTCAGACTAGGATCTTGGAGACCTAGATTTGAACTACCACTTTGCCATGGAAGCTTGCTGGGTGACCTGGGGCCAGTCACATGCTTTCAACCAAACCTGCCTCATGAAGGTGATTGTGTGGATGAAGTGGAGGACAAGAGGATGACACTGTAAGCCACTTTGTGTGGCTCATTGGGGAGAAAAGCAGGACTGTTTTCTGGATTACAATCTCGGGACACTTTTAAAAAATACCTTGCGGAGCATTTTGGTGTGAGAACCAATTTTCTTTCAGCTTGTTGGAGGCTAAACCCCATCTTGGCTAGACGAATGAACCAGGGATTTCCTGGTACAGCTGTGTTTGACCTCAAGTAGGATCTACTTGCTGTTTGGAGCGGCTCCAACCATCATTCCCCCCCACTTTTGTAGGCTTATCAGATTTGAAATGAGCAGGTTGGTTGCTGGAACAAGGCCAGGCAGCAGCTGGGAACCAGTCCTGACTGTGGACTAAATTCTGGATATCCAGTGCCAAATACCCCATTTCAGTATCACACATCAAATGTCAGTGATTAGATGGGGCCTCCGATCTCGCACGCTGTTGGATGGCTTAGCATAACCCACCGGCTTTTGTCGGGTTTCAGCAAGCTAACCGTTTTAGGATTGTAGCCTAGAGAACTTGGCAGCCGAATCCTTCCAGAGCAGAGCAGATTTGGAAAGATATTAGTGAATATTGTTCAGCCTCAACGCTAATCCATTGTTAACATAAAAACCCCAAGCAGGGTGGGAGGAGAGGGTAAGGTGGAAGTCTTGGGTTTCCTGTTTTCCAGCTCGGCGTCACATGATTTTACTTCCCCCACCCCCAATTGTGCAGTTAATTACAGCTAGAGGGCAATTGCAGAAAATTGAATTTTAGATCCTACCAAAGCACCTGGAAAAGGGGGGGGGGACCCTAATACAGACTGTCATAATCAAAGGTCACAGTGCAGTTGAACAGTAAATTATTTGAGCCAGAAAAAAAGGGAATACTACTCCACACAATGCTCTGGTTGCCAACCTCCGGGGGGGGGGAGGCCTGGAGATTTCCAGGAATGACAGCTGGCCTCCAGATGACAGAGAGCAGTTCCCTTGGTGAAAATGGCTGCTTTGGAAGGTGGACTGCATGGCGTTGTAGCCCACTGGGGTCCCTCCCCACCCCAAGCCCTGCCCTCCCCAGGCTCCATCTGCAAATCTCCAGGAAGTTCCCAAGCCAGAGTTAGCGATCCTACGGTAACTAGTTTATGGGAAAGGTTAAAGGAGCTCTGAGTATGTTTAGCCTGGAGAGGAGACAACTGAGAGGTGATGTAATAACCACCTTCAAGTACTTGAAGGGTTGTCCGGTAGAGGATGGTGCGGAGTTGTTTTCTGTTGCCCCAGAAGGTCGGACCAGAACCAACCAGTTGGAATTAAATCAGAAGAGTTTTCGGCTAAACATGAGGAGGAACTTCCGACAGTGAGGGCGGTTCCTCGGTGGAACAGGCTTCCCCGGGAGGTGGTGGGCTCTCCTTCTTTGGAGGTTTTTCAAACAGAGGCTGATCCTGTGAACTCAGGCAGATCACAAGAAGGGAGGGCAGAAAGGGTTGCCTCAGTGCTTAGTTCTCGTGGCCCTTTCTTACACGCCCAGGGTAATGCCGATCGCCACTTTGGGGGCAGGAAGCAATTTTTCTCCTTGCCAGTTTGGCTGGTGATCCTGGAGGTTTTTTGCCATCTTCTGGGTATGGAGCAGGGGTCACTGGGTGTGTGTGGGTGGGGAGGTATTTGTGAATTTCCTGCATTGTGCAGGAGGTTGGACTAGACCCTGGAGGTCCCTTCCAACTCTATGATTCTATGATTTATTCCTTCAGTGTCTAGCAATGCCAACTAACTATAGCCTTGTTTGCATGTTACAGTAGATGCACATACAGCCTGCATTTGTAAGACAGAGTTAAGTTGCATTCACCGTGCAGTTGAAACCAGGGACCAGTATATAATTAAACATGTGGTTTGCATCACATGTTCAGCATTGAGTTGAACATGAGAATTACTCAACACAAGTTTTTTTTAAAAAAATCAGTCAAGTGTGCTTTGTCCGTCGTTTGCATGACTATGGTTTGTCCATTATTTGCATGTGCCTTCACTGTAGCTTATGAACACAGCTTGAAATGGCTTTGGTGACATCTTTGGAGGATAGGTCTGTTAGCCATGACATGGAAATGGAACCTTTTTGTGGAGAGGCACTGTGCCTATGAACATAAGAACATAAGAGACGCCAATGTTGAATCAGGCCAAAGGCCCATCCAGTCCAACACTCTGTGTCACACAGTGGCCAGAAATACCAGTGCCATCAGGAGGTCCAGCAGTGGGGCCAGGACATTAGAAGCCCTCCCACTGTTGACCCCTCCCCCAAGCACCAAGCACCGGTATGGGAAGCAAATGGCTGTGGATGGGAGATGGCCATCACTTCAGTTCTTCAGTTAGTGTCTTCCTGGAAACATCTGAGTACACAGGAACCCATGAAGTTGTCTTCTACTTTTGTCAGACTGCTGTCCTGTCAAGGTCAGTATTGTCTGCTTTGGGGGGTAGAGGCTGTGCTGAGTCTCAGAGGACTTTCACATCATCTGTGACCCGATCCTTTTAATGAGAGAAGCTGGGATTTTTGACCTTTGGACATTCTGCATGCAAAGCAGATGCTCTACCACTACGTCACAACACCTTCTGGCTCAAGCAGAGAGGGGAAGTCCAAATCCTTGACCAGGTGGACCCTTTGTCTAATCCAACTGGCCATTTCCGGTGTTGTCACAATCTCTGCTTGGTTAAAGTGAGGTTAAATGGGGGACCACGAAGGACCTTCCAAAGCTCCTTTCCCATGGACTAATTCCGTGCACCGTTTTCTTTAAGCAGTATTTGTTTTGCGGGTAATAAAAAAGAACTACAGGATGGTTATAATATAGCAGCACAGGCGGCGCAAAGGCCTTTAATGATCACATTGTTACCAAGCCTGCAATCTTTGGCTAAACTCACAAACCCCGTTTGATGAAAAACCTGCTGGAGTAAATATATATTCCCACAGACTGGGGCTCTGCTTTAAATAAGTGGCAAAGATCCCGCAGACTTCGAGGGAGCCAAAATTGTTTCTCTCTGTCTGATTCATTTGAAACAAGGGGCTTAATCAGCTACAACCCAAGGCCTTTTCATGCGGCTCAGTGACTCACTGGGATTCAGGGCTCTCCTCCTTTGGCAATACTATATGTAGATTCATGTATATCGAGCAGACTTTGCAAAATTAAACCAAATAAGGAAGGAAGGAAGGAAGGAAGGAGAGAGAGAGAGGAGAGAGAGAAAGGCAGAAAGAAAGAAAGAGAGAGAAAGAAAGAAAAAGAAAGAAAGAGAGAAAGGAAGGAAGGAAGGAAGGAAGGAAGGAGGGAGGGAGGGAGGGAGGAAGGAAGGAAGGAAGGAAGGAAGGAGGGAGGGAGGGAGGGAGGAAGGAAGGAAGGAAGGAAGGAAGGAGGGAGGGAGGGAGGGAGGAAGGAAGGAAGGAAGGAAGGAAGGAAGAGCTTTGCATCCAAAATTAAGGGAAGAATTAGTAAATTTAAGGAAGGAATGACAAGCCTTTTTCTGTAATAATGTCTGAAGAATATCATCCCCACTTGGAACTGGACTCTCACCTGTGCATGACCATCTCATGGTACGGGAGGCATTGGAGTTCTTCCCTGAGCCATTAACCCAGAAGCACCCCTCTTCTGGGATTAGCGTTGCCAGCCGCCAGGTGGGACCTGGGGATCCCCTGGAATTACAGCTCATCTGCAGACTACAGAGATCAGTTCCCCTGCAGAAAATGGATATTTTGGAAGGTGGACTCTATGGCACTGTACCCCACTGAGGTCCCTGCGCTCCCCAGGCTGCATCCCCAAATCCCCAAGAGCTTTAACCAGCCAACTGTAGGGGGGGGGGGGGGGGGGGGGACCTGGCCACCCTAACAAGAATACCATTTTTTATTTAAGTGAAAGGAGGTGAAAAGGGAAGGGTTGTTCTTTAGTGAGAGAGCCTATGCTTTTCATGGTGAAAGACCCAGGCTCAAGTCTTGGAATCTCAAGAAGAAGAAGAGATGAAGAAGAGATTGTATTTATACCCCGCCCTTCACTACCCAAAGGTGTCTCAGAGCGGCTTACGAACTCCTTTCCCTTCCCCTCCCCCTCCCCACAACAGACACCCTGTGAGGTAGGTGGGGCTGAGAGAGCTCTTGACAGAAACTGCTCTTTTTCAAGGACAGCTGTGCCAGAACTGTGGCTTGCCCAACGTCATCCAGCCAGGTGCAAGTGGAGGAGTGGGGAATCAAACCCGGTTCTCCCAGATTAGAGTCAGCGCACTTAACCACTACACCAAACTGGTATCAGTAGGTTTTCCAACTTCCAGGTGGCGCCTAGAGATCTTCCAGGATTCCAGTTGATCTCCAGACGACAGAGATCAGTTCCCCTGGAGAAGATGGCTGCTTTGGCGGGTGGGCTTTAGGGCATTAGACCCTGCTGAGGTCCCTCCCCTCCCCAAACCTCACCCTCCCCGGACTCTACCCCCAAATTCCCAGGAATTCCCCAACCTGGAATTTGTAAGCCTAGGCACCAGGTGTCGAGAAAGAGCTTTCTTGTGGAGCTCTGGGTTGAGAACGGCCTGGAGCTTTTAGGGGTGGAGCCTGAGGAGAGCGGAGTTTGGAGAGGGAAGGAACTTCAGTGGGGTAGAAGGCCATAGAGACCAGCTTCTAGAGTAACCGTTTCCTCCAGGGGAACTGATCATTGTTGGCTGGTGACCACTTGTATTTCCAGGAGACCTCCAGCCACCACCCAGAGTCTGGCAGTCCTGTGTCTCTCTGACCTCAGAGAACTGTTGCCAGTCACGGCAGTCACAGGGCTGAGCTGGGCAGACCCGTGGCCTGAATGTGAGGTACCTTCATCGGACACTGTGAAGGAGAAGAGATTTGGCAAGTGAGCCAGCAGGACAGTAGGTTCTGGGTGACCCAGGTTCAAATACTCTGCCAAGGAACCTCATTGGGTGATCTTAAGCCACCCTCCCTCTCTCAGGCTAACCTCCTTCAGAGGAGAGCAGAGTTTTGAGTCCAGGAGCACCTTTAAAACCAACAAAGTTTTAGTCAAGGTATAAGCTTTCAGCAGGTGCAAGTGTACTTGCACCCGAAAACTTATACCTTGACTGAAACTTTGTTGGTCTTAAATGTGCTACTGGACTTCCAACTTTGTTCTGCTGCTTCAAACCAACATGGCTGCCCACCTGAATCGTTCCTTCACAGGGTTAGTGCTTTGTGAGGAGAAAACAGAGGCGGGGACAGTGTCGTGAGCCGCTTTGGCTCCCCTGTTGAGGGCATAAATATCTAAATAAGTTCCAAAGGCCCACTCTTTGATTTATCCATGCTTGCTGAAAAAGTAGCACATGTAAAGATATTAGTGAGATTATGATTTTTAAATACCTCCTAACAGGGGTCATTTTGTAGAAAAAGAGGTGCAGGAGCTCATTAGCATAACTTATTTGCATATGCCACACCCCCTGACATCACCGGGAGTGTGTCAGAAGGCAACACCCACCGCTCAGGCTCCACTGGACTGTTTTGGATTGCTAGCTATTGGGGGGTGGGGGTAACGTGCAGATCTGTCCTCGCAAAGGAGGGAGAGCTTGTACCTGAATAAAACTTGGTCTTAAAGGTGCCACTGGACTGTTTTGGACCGGGGGGGCGGGCTATGCAACTTACCTGGCTGCTTCTTGCTCTGAGGGCAGCTGGGAGCAGGGGGTGGGGCTTGTTGCATGTGCTCGCCCCCTGGGCTCTTTACTGCTGGAGCTCCGCTCCTGTGCTCCTGCAGGAAATGACCCCTGCTTCCTAACATCTGCAGTGATGTTATCAACACAGGAGAACCCACCCACCTCTTACAGACAAAACGTTTTGTATCTTTGCCTTCATGCAGTCTTAGTACATGAGCACTTTTAATGTTTTAGAATAGTACTTGGTTTGTAGAAGTACACAGAGAGAGGAATAATGACGTACGTGTGCTCTGACCCACCCAGGTCAGGCGGAACAGTTTCCCCCTCTTATCCTCCCCAAATGGAGCTCCTCTAACCCACTGAGCTGCTTTCTTTTCTGACTTCAAATTCTGCCTTCATCTCTTCTTCCCTTTTCTACTCTGGCCTGTGCATCACACAACACTATCCCCTATTAGAGGGCTTGTTACAGTGAACTCACATACATCTTGCATGGATATGCATACATCTGTGCGAATGTACAAATGTGTGGTTTAAATCACATGTTCGGCCGTCCACTGGCACCTGTAAGACCAACAAGTTTATACCCATAATTACACTTGTTGGTCTTAAAGATGCCACTGGACTCAAAACTTTGTTCTGTTGCTTCAGACCAGCATGGCTGCCCACCTGAAGCCCTGACCTGGATAGCCCAGGTTAGTCCGATCTTGTCTGATCGCAGAAGTGAAGCAGGGTTGGCCTCGGCTAGTATTTGGAATGGCAACCTCCAAGGAATACCAGGCCTGTGATACAGAGGCATGCAATGGCAAACCACCTCTGAAATGTCTCTTGCCTTAAAAACAAAGTCTAGCTCGCCACCTAGTGGTGTATAACGCTAAAAGAGCTAGAACTTCTGGCTGCCAGACTATCTTTGGACCTCCTGGCTATAGTACACACACTGCCATACAATAATCATTATTACCCACCTGAATCTTTTTTTTAATGGAAATAGTTTAGACATTAGCAGGGCTATTTTTGGGGCAGGAACGCACAGGAACGGAGTTCCGGCTGGCTCCCAAGTTGGCTACGCCCAGCAGGAACTCATTAGCATAATAGGCCACACCCAACAGCAGAAACTCATTAGGATTGGCTACATTAGGGGTGTGTGGCCTAACATGCAAAGGAGTTCCTGCTACAAAAAAGGCCCTGGGTTTTGACAACAAACAAGGTAAACAGAATAAGAAGCAAAAGGTGGGTGTGGCTGGATGACCATACTTCTGGTAATGTGGGGGTGTGGCCTAATATGCTAATGAGCTGTGCTGTCGTGTGTGGCTGGATATGCTAATGAGTTTTGTTGTTGGGTGTGGCCTATTATGCTAATGAGTTCCTGCTGGGTTTTTTCTACAAAAAGAGCCCTGGACATGAGTATGTTATGATGATGTTCCACTCATGTGTTGCAGGAGGCTGGCAGTCATGTGGATTGGGAGCATGTGAGTCCCTGCAGTGCCCCCAATGCATGTGTTCCCATAACATATGAATTGGACAATGTGGGTACAGCTTCCATCCACACGAACCCGCTGGTTTGCATGAATAGCAGCTGTTTTTTTCTGCATGGAAAATCCATGCATTAGCCCAATTCACTAGGGTTGCTGGCTGCAAGAAGGGAAATACCTGCAGATTTGGGGGATGAAGGTTGGGGAGGGGCCTCAGCAGGGTACAATGCCATGGAGTCTGCCTTCCAAAGCAGCCATTTTCTCCAGGGGAACTGATCTCTGTGGTCTGGAGATCAGTTGTATTAGCAGGAGATCTCCAGGCCCCGCCTGGAGGTTGGAAACCCTACCCACTCACAGTTTATGGCATTGCATGTATTGCACTTCCGCAATGGGTGGCTGGCAGGCTCCCACAATGTCTGAGCCAAATGCCACCATTAACATCAGCAGAGAGCAACACAGTTACCGGGCGGCCAAATTACCCACATGCATGAATGAAACAGCCCAAAAATGTCAGACTGCTGGCCACGAATTTAGGGTGTGACCCTGTGGTAGCTGCCAGACATAGGTTGAGAATTTTCAAGTTGTGGAATCTGGAATCAGCTTTGGTCTCTCGTGCAATAAATTTCTGGACGCGTCCCTCCTTCCTTTGAGCACAGCCTGGATGCCTCCAAAACGAAACAGGTCCCACGCTTATCATTTCTAGCCCCGCGATCTGCTCGAATTATTGCTTTTCTACATTGGGGGCCGTTCTAAGTTAAAAAGCCGTCTGCACCCCCCCGCCTACCCCCATTCCCGGAGGCTGTAAATTTTTCAGACAGAAATGTAAACATTTGATGAGCCGTGTATGGCTGTGGTTAAGGAGGAACTCTTTTTTCCCCCAGCCGTTCAAAGGGATGGTCCGTCAAGCTTACATGATGTCAGAGGGCGTCGTTCTAAAATCAGATGGAGCCAACAGATGGTGGGCTGAAAATTATCAGCGTACATATGGACCTTGATAAATACAAGGAAAAGATGAATAATGGGAAAGGGAGAGAGTTTTGAAGATCTCTTTGGCTACACTACCGGGAGGCTTCCGTTCAAGGATACGTTGGAGGCGGTGCAGGCCCGGGTGCAGCTGCAAGAAATGAGTCCCATGTGTTAGCCTGAGAAAGTATGGATAGGTTCACGAAGGAATAGGGTTACAAGTGAGGGTGTGAGTCCAAGATCTCCCCAGGCTGCAGTCTTATGCACAACTACCTGCAACTTACTTCAGGGTAAATCTGCATAGGGTCTGGCTGCAGAAAGAGATGCTAAGTACAGGTATGCAAGCCAAAAAGCAAAACAAAGTCTCTTTGCTTAAGAGAGAGGTTGGGGTGTGTGTGTGTTAAGTCTGCTGATAACATTGTTATAGTTTCCATGGATGTAATTAGAAAGAGTATAATATTCAAGAGGCCTCGGTTCCAACACTGTATCAGATTTCACTCCAGTCCCTTAGTGGCAAAGGAACAGATTGTATATTGAAACTAATGAACACTGAATGCCTACTAGGAGAGTGGATTCTATTTGAGAAATCACAACAAAGTACAGTACTGGGCTCTTCAAAACATTGCACTTTTCCACAATTTAGCCTTGCATTTATCCAAGTTAAAAGGCAATTCTGTAGTGTTTTGCCAAACTTTGCCCTTCTCCCTATTGAAAAGAAGAATTCTGATTATTATTTTTTGCGCCACCTAGTCTCTTTACCCACAAACGCCCCCCTCCCCTTTTTACACTTTGTTCATTATTACGGTCTGTCAGCATTGCAAACTCTTGTTAGATCTTGCATTCTTGTTAGATCATGCATAACTCAGAGTTTAGTATTACAGAGTTTCCTGAGACAGCCAAGCGAAGAGTACCAGAAGCTGTCCGATTCCATTTCAGGTCCTGAAAAGAAGTGGAGGCTGACTCTGTGCATTGTCTGTCACCTTCCCCTCCCTGCCAAAAATCCTTCTAATATTAGTACAAGCAGACTGGAGTGCCACAACGAAGGAAGCTGGTTTGCCACTTAGAGCTTTATAGCAAGCTCAGGCTTGAAGTGGAGGTGATGTTATGTAGTCACTGGCGTCTGGGCTGGGAGGTCCCGTCTTCAAATCTTGCCTTAGCTCACTGGGTAGCCTCAAACCCCTCTCTATCAGCCCCCCATCTTGCAACATGGGGATAATACTGACCTACCGGACAGGTCTGCCTGTATTACAACAGAACATGCAGGAAGTGATCCGGACAGTGTATCAAGTGTGCCCCATGAATGCTAATCCTTATGTTGTACCATTCCTTTTCCTGCTAGTAGTGTTAGTGATAGCTACAATACTAATGCACATAAAAGGAATCCCAGTACTGTTTTACGGATATGTAACACAATATTTATATGCTACGTTTCAAGTATACCAAACATAAGAACATAAGAGAAGCCAATATTGGATCAGGCCAATGGCCCATCTAGTCCAACACTCTGTCACACAGTGGCCAGAAATACCAGTGCCATCAGGAGGTCCACCAGTGGGGCCAGGACATTAGAAGCCCTCCCACTGTTGCCCCCCCCAAGCACCAAGAAGACAGAGCATCACTTGCCCCAGAGTCCCTATCTATACCTTGTGGCTAATAGCCACTGATGGACTTCTGCTCCATATGCTTATCGAATTCCCTCTTGAAGCTGTCCATGCTTGTAGCCACCACCACCTCTTGTGGCAGTAAATTCCATGTGTTAATCACTCTTTTGGGTGAAGAAGTACTTCCTTTTATCTGTTCTAACCCTACCGCTCAGCAATTTCATGGAGTGCCCACGAGTTCTTGTATTGTGAGAAAGGGAGAAAAGTACTTCTTTCTCTACCTGCTCTATCCCATGCATAATCTTATAAACCTCGATCATGTCACCCCTCAGCCATCATTTCTCCAAGATAAAGAGCCCCAAGTGCTTTAACCTTTCTTCATAGGGAAAGTGTTCCAACCCTTTTATCATTTTAGTTGCCCTTTTCTGCACTTTTCCCAATGCTATAATATCCTTTTTGAGATGTGGTGACCAGAACTGTACACAGTACTCCAAATGAGGTCACACCATTGATTTATCCAGGGGCATTATGATACTGGCTGATTTGTTTTCAATTCCCTTCCTAATAATCCCCAGCATAGCGTTGGCCTTTTTTATTGCAGTCGCACACTGTCTTGACATTTTCATTGAGTTATCTACTACAACTCCCATATCTCTCTTGGTCACTCTCTGTCAGTTCAGACCCCATCAACGTGTATTCATAGTTAGGATTTTTTGGCCCCAGTGTGTTCCATGTATATATAGTAGAAAAGAAAAACAGTCCAGTAGGACCTTAAGGACTAACAAAATTTGTGGCAGGGGATGAGCTTTCATGAGTCACTGCTCAAGTGCCGTCTGGAGCCATGGTCAACCCCCATGGATGACCTGCATCAGGAAATGGCCCTGGGGAGTGCATCGCCCTTGGCTCCTCTGAACTGCTCATAAGCTTTTGGGATTGATACCTCACTGAGACAGAACTGAGGCCGGGTGCCATTTTGCTTTGGCTACTACTGCTAGGAGTTAACATAGGGAGAGGGCAACGGCCACTTTGTCCTGCTGTTGGCCCTCCAGAATAGAAGGTTGGCTACGGTGTGAGACAGGATGGTGGACTAGATGGATCACTGCTCTCATCCAGCAGGGCTCTTCATTTGTACTTACATTCATGGCAGGTAGATTCATAAAGGTGGGGCTGGCAAACTGCCGGTCTGTCTTGTGAGCTTTTTCCTGCATCTGCACCCCTCATTTGTTCATAATATCAGTGTCCCCCTCACCTCCCCTTCCACATAATTGCAGCAGATCCAGGTTTAAATGTAAGAGCTGCTATTGTTGAGATTGTTTTGGCCCTGAATGGATCTTGAGTCCACTCCTGCTATTTCTAGGAGCTCTCCCAGGTCCTGAAGGATCTGACTCTAACCAACTAATTATAATGAGCTCTGCTGTTTGACATATTATTGTCTTGTCTCATCCTATCATGAGACCTTCTTTCAGAATTAGGGAGCCATTTATTGGGATGCCTTGATCAGTGTCTCTAATGTTTTAAGATTGTACTGTTTTGAAATTATACTGACACCTTGTCATGATCAGAGCTGAAGAGAGCCCCACAGGCTGTTAGACCAGAGTCCCTCTGGGCATTCCTCAGCGCTTGATTTAGGTCCTCCTTAAATTCAAAAGAATACAACAAGATGGTTTTTAGAGCACATATGGGGTTACCAATGTTCCCTCTAAGCTGAGTTAGTGTGAGCTAGCTCACAGTTTTTTAGCCTCCGACTCACACATTTTTGTTTCAGGTCAGGAAAGATGGCTCCAGAGCAAACTAATTTATGTAGTAGCCAAATGGCTTGCTCGCAACTTTAATGCCGGAAGCTCACAAAGTAGAGTTTTCACTCACAAGACTCCACAGCTTAGAGGGAACATTGGGGGTTACTATTCCCCCTTTGGTATCTTGTGTGGTTTCCTGGACTCCTGGAATTTTGTACTCTCAGCAGCCCTGGCCATGATATGTGTAGGGAGAACATTCATTCATTCAGCTGGAATCCTTTTGTCCTGGTGTATGGTTGTTTTTTTTTGCCACTCTGGGGATTCTGAGCAATGTACAAAACAAAACCATCATAAAGATAGAATGTACAAAAACATGTGCATGCAACAACTCTTGTGTATACATGCTTCAAGTGGGCAATACAGCACAAGGGTGTATCAAGGCAGTAAAGGTCGCACCAGATTGGCACACGCAAGGTCGGCTGCCAGCCACAAGCCAAGAGTGGTATGTGTGTCTGTAAGTGCTCTCAAGTCGAAACCAACTGATGGTGACCCCAGCAAGGGGGTTTCAAGAGAAATGAGAAGCAGAGGCAGTTTGCCCCTGTCATCCTCAGCAGAGTCTTCCTTGGGGGTCCCCCATTCAAGTATCGACCATTCTTAGCTTCCGACATCTGACATGCTCAGTCTATACTAGGCCACCTCTTTCCCCTCCGTGAATGATAGTTTCATGATAAATAGGACCACTTTTTGTTAGTTACCGGAAGAGGACATTTTGCACTAATTATTCTTTTGAAGCATTGTCATCTTCTGGTTGAATGGTAGTATAGTGTAGTAGTTAAGTGTGCAGACTCTAATCTGGGAGAACCGGGTTTGATTTGTCACTCCTCCACTTGTAGCTGCTGGATGACCTTGGGCAAGCCGTAGTTCTGTCAGCTGTTCTCTCAAGGACAGTTCTGGAAAGAGCTCTCTCGCAGGGTGCCTGTTGTGGGGAGGGGAAGGGAAAGGCGTTTGTAAGCCACTCTGAGACTCCGTGTGAAGGGCGGGGTATCAATCCAATCTCTTCTTCTCAATTTACCTTTCCATTTTAAGATTTTGGTTTGTGCAACATAAAATGCCGTTGTTACGATACAGACGTATGCCACGCTGCTTTCTTGGAGAGGTGCTGGGCAACCTTCAGAATGCCATCCGGGGTTTTAGCCAGCATGCCTCTTCTCTGCAGCCGCTTTCAATTGTCTGCCGAATGTATCACAGGCTATGTTGACCGCAGAACACAATGCAATGGCAGGTGCTGCGGCACTGATCAAGAAATAAACCCAGATTATCTAAAGAACATGTACTGGCATAGAACGAATGTTAAGGAACAATTACATATCAGATGGGAAATTGAGGGTGAGAGACCGCGGGAGTGAGCTGAAGCAGGCCTACTGGAAAGTAAGTCTCATTGTTCTCAGTGGGGCGTCTTCCCAGGAAAGTATTCTTAGGACTGCAGCCTGTATTTATTTTGCAGGGATGTGTACAATGTTTTAGCTTCACATTCTAGAGCTTTGGGATCAGCCCTGGCTCTCTGCTATTATTTAACACGTGGAGGGACTCTACGGTCTTAGTTGAGTCCATCGCTAAGCAGGGACTGAAACCTGGTTATGAATCAAGGTAAATCAAATGAGATAGTTTCAGAGGGGTAGTCGTGTTGGTCTGCCATAGAACAGCTAGGTTCGGATCGAGTAGCGCCTAAGAGACCAACAAAATTTGGGGGGAGTGAGCTTTGAAGGGTCAAAGGTCCCTTCGTCATATCCTCAACATCTTATTGGTCTCTGAGGTGCTACTGGACTTGAACCCGGCTCTTCTACTGCAGACCCACGCGGCTCCCCTCTGAAACTATCTTCATGGAAGGTGTCACATTCAAGTGCACAAAGCTGAAATCCGTCCATCGTATCTGACCACGGGAGCTTTGATTCTTGAAAGAAGAAGAAGAAGAAGAGATTGGGTTTATACCCCAACCTTCACTACCCAAAGGAGTCTCAGGGAGGCTTACACTTTCCTTTCTCTTCCCCTCCCCACAACAGACACCCTCTGAGGTAGGTGGGGCTGAGAGAGCTCTGAGAGGAACTGCTCTTTTTCAAGGACAGCTCTTATTAGAACTATGGCTTGCCCAAGGTCATCCAGCAGGTGCAAAACTTATACCCCCAAAATCTTGTTGGTCTCTAAGGTGCTACTGGCTTCGCATAGCTAAATCCGAGCTGGAAAAACACCTGGAAAATACCTTATTGGTATTTTGGGGTATTGATTTAGCTGGATAGTAATGTTGGATGTTGTTCATCTATCTGAAATGGCCAAGACTTGAAAATATTTGAGATTTTTGAGACTACCAGATAGACAAACGAAGGGCATCTAAAGGGACCATGGAGATAGCCCGTGTGGTGTAGTAGTAAGAGTGACAGAGTCTAAACTGGAAAACTGAGTCTGATTTCCCACTCCTCCATGTGAAGCCAGCTGGGTGACCTTGGGTCAGTCACAGTTCTCTCAGAGCTGTTCTCTCAGAGCTCTCTCAGCCCCACATTCCTCACAGGGTATCTATTGTGGGGAGAGGAAGGGAAGGCAATTGTAAGCCACTCTGAGATACCTTCAAGTAGTGAAAGCAGGGTATAAAAACTAGCTCTTCTCTTCTTCTTGCATGGCTTGGAGAACTCCAAAGACATTTAAAAGGCTCACAGTCCCTTCAAAGACCTTCTGGGTAACCTTGCGGCAAACCCTTTAAACACCTTCAGAGTTCTCCAAGCCATGAAGTCACGCAGCTTGGAGCAGGTATTTAAAAGGACCACAATCTCTTTAAATGCATTCTCCCCCCCCACCTTTGAAATCAATGGAGGATGGGGGGACCTTCTTTGGAGGCCTATAGAATTGGACCCCCTGGTAAAATCTTTTTTAAACATGGGGGAGGGGTTAGGAGAAGCACCACTAGCTATACAGCAAATCTGGTGCCTCTACCTCAAAAAACAGCCCCTCCAGAGCCCCAGATATCCCAGATCAATTATCCACTATACCCTATGGGGACCATTGACTATAGTGGTCCCCACAGGGTATAATGGGGCTGGAAAAAATTGGGTTTCCCAAATATTTACTGAATCCAAATATTGGGAAATACCAATATTTTTCAGGTTCAATATACCCAAACCCCCAAATACCATTTTTTCACATTCCTAGACTCAAATCTAGCTTATCAAAAAAGAGTAAGTAATGCTTGCAAAATGACATTTATTGGCAAGAGCCAACACATTTCAAGTTTGAGTAAGAGAAGAGGGTGTTAGACTACCACGTGTATGAGTTGGATCTTCATTTGAATGAAAATTTGGCTGACCTTTTGAACTTTTCTGCCTTAACGCATGATAAATGTGTCCTGTTTCTAGCCATCAATAGTCAATGAATGCTGGCGTTTTATATATATTGGGCAGAGGTGTAACCAGTCACCACGTGAATTTTCACAGCCACTTCGGACACCATTCGATAGCTTCTCGTATTTCAACCTGAAGTTCTTTTTCCCCTTCGGAATTTGGTCTCTTGAAGTGCTTGTCACTGTGGGCCAGACCAGATGCTCTGGCATCAACAGGTCTGACCCATGGATGCCAACACCAGTTTAGAGAAGAATTTGGCCATTTAAAACTGACCGGTAGCGGTAGAACATCTGCTTGCTATGGAGAAGGTCCCAGGTTCAGTCCCTGGCATCTCCAATTAAAAGGACCCAGTAGTAGGTATTGTGAAAGACCTCCACCTGAGACCTTCAGTCTTGGGTTGTATTAAAAGGGCCATAGCATTGAAACTGCAGGAGGTCATATAGCCCCTCTGTATACTGCCTTGGTCAGGCCGCACCTGGAGTACCGTATGCAGTTCTGGAGGCCTCACTTCAAAAAGGATGTGGACAAAATCGAGAGGGTGCAGAAGAGAGTGACGAGGATGATCAGGGGTCCGGAGACTGAGCCCTACGAGGAAAGGCTAAGGGCCCTGGAATGTTTAGTCTGGAGAAGAGGCGATTGAGGGGGGGGGACATGATTGCTCTCTTTAAATATTTGAAGGGCTGTCACTTAGAGGAGGGCAAGGAGCTGTTCCAGTTGGCAGCGGAGGATAGGACCCAAAGCAACGGGTTTAAATGACATGCAGAAAGGTATCGGCTGGATATTAGGAAACACTTTTTCCCTGTCAGAGTGGTTCAGAGGTGGAATCGGCTGCCTAGGGAGGTGGTAGGTAAGCTCCCCTTCACTGACAGCTTTCAAGAAGAGGTTGGACGAGTATTTGTCAGAGATGCTTTAGGCTGGTCCTGCATTGGGCAGGGGGTTGGACTAGATCAGTGATGGCGAACGTTTTAGAGACCGAGTGCCCAAACTGCGACCCAAAACCCACTTATCGCAAAGTGCCAACACAGCAATTTAACCTGAATACTGAGGTTTTACTTTAGAAAAAACAACTCATACATTAACTTAAGATGATCCAAACAAAGTAAGGAAAGCAATCCCAAATGTTTTCATTTACTTAAAATTATTTGGCAGAGAATTCGACACTTTAATGATGGTCTGGGCCTGGCTGGGGTGATGGCACGCGTGCCCACAGAGAGGGCTCTGAGTGCCACCTCTGGCCCCCGTGCCATAGGTTCACCACCACTGGACTAGATGGTCCGTATGGACCCTCCCAACTCTATGATTCTATGTGATTCTATGACCCTGGAGAGCTGCTGCCAGTCTGAGTAGACAACACTGATCCTGATGGACCAATGGTCCAATTCTGTATAAGGCAGCTTCATGTGTTTGTGTGTCCACCAGATTATAATTACTACTGTTACCATGTGCTTGTGCCTGAGTGACCGTGATCTTTCTGTTGCAGATGCATTGCGAGAGATTTATATGTATCTTGAGAATACTCGGAACCACGCTGTTTGGGGTGTCGCTTCTGCTCGGGATCTCAGCCGCTTACATTGTGGGCTACCAGTTTATCCAGACGGACAACTATTACTTCTCGTTTGGGCTCTACGGTGCCATCCTGGCATCGCACCTCATCATCCAAAGCCTGTTTGCCTTCCTCGAACACCGGAAAATGAAGCGCTCCCTCGAGACGCCCATCAAGCTGAGCAAAACGGTGGCCCTTTGCATCGCCGCCTACCAGGAGGACCCCGACTACTTAAGGAAATGTTTACTTTCGGTGAAAAGGCTCACCTACCCGGGAATTAAGGTGATTATGGTGATCGACGGGAATTCAGAAGATGATGTTTACATGATGGACATTTTTAGCGAAATCATGGGCAGGGATAAGTCCGCGACGTACATCTGGAGGAACAACTTCCACCACAAAGGTCCCGAGGAGACCGACGAGTCCCACCGAGACAGCATGCAGCACGTCACTCAGCTGGTCCTGTCCAACAAAAGCGTCTGCATCATGCAAAAATGGGGCGGGAAGAGAGAAGTTATGTACACGGCGTTCAAAGCACTGGGGAGAAGCGTGGATTATGTGCAGGTAGGTATTAAAAGCCCTCCCGCCCTGCCAAGTCAAACAGGCCTCCAAAGAAAGCACGTCTTGTGCATTTTTGGGCTGGGTGTTGCGTGCCCCGTCCCGGCCCTTCGATGAACAGAGCACCCCTTTTACTCTCCACTTGAAGACAGCAATGCCATTGAAAAGCTTTCCCTTCTGAAACAGTTAACTCCGTCAAACAAACACAATGATATGTCACGCCGGTGTAGGGACATAACTTGCTGTTTCTGCAGGGTGATTATATATATATATAAATTGATTAGGACTATGTGTGTGTGTGTGTGTGTGTGTGTGTGTATATATATAAAATTGATTGGGGCTTTATTTCCCCCAAGCCATAATGCATTTGGGAATCAATGTGGAGTCCCAGTTCATTACAGATCAGTTCTGCCACATCGGTGATCGTTTCAGCGTTCCTTCCCCTGCAACCTCTGCTGCTTACGAATGGTTCTGCATGAGCTGAAAAAGGTGTCTGGATAGGCCAAAATCTGTGGCATTCAGGTTTGGCACTCCTGGGGATTTTGTAGGATTTTCCTAGGCTCTGGCTGTGTGGATCCCATTGTTAATACATACCAACTCCTTGGGACAGTCAGTTTTGGATCCCAATAGGCTGTGCTAAACATGTTCTAGTATAAAATGGAGCATTGGTACTCTGTTAGTACTGTTCTAAGCAGATAGGGTTGCCAGCTCCAGGTTGGGAAATTCCAGGAGGAGGAGGATGAGAGATTGAATTTATACCCCACCCTTCACTACCCGAAGGAGTCTCAGAGCGGCTTCCAATCTCCTTTCCCTTCCCCTCCCCACAACAGACACCCTGTGAGGTAGGTGGGGCTGAGAGAGCTCTCTCGAGAACTGCCCTTGAGAGAACAGCTCTGAAAGAACCTGTGACTGACCCAAAGTCACACCAGCAGTTACATGTGAAGGAGAGGGGAATGAAACCCGTTTCTCCCAGACTAGAGTCCGCGCTCTTAACCACTGCACCAAACTGGCTCATTTAGTGGTAGAATGTAGGGAGGGGGGGGAAGGGAAGGACCCCAGTGGGGTCTAATGCCATAAACACCACTTTCCAAAATAGCAATTTTCTCTGGGGAAACTGATCTCTGTAGTCTGGAGATCAGTTGTGATTCCAGGAGATCTCCAGGACCCACCTGGAAGTTAGCACCCCTGTAAGCAGAGTGACACCTTTCTAAATCCATTGACTCAACGCAGAATGGCTTAACTCTGCTTAGAATGGCACTCCCAATCTGCCAATGCAACCTAAGACTACCTGAATTTCATTGCATCCCCTAACTTGAAACAAGGGCTCCCATATGTGTCAACTTGAGCAAAACAGTGGCCCCTGCGGTTTTGTTTCCCTGTTCCCTGTTCATCAGCCCCTCTGTCCAAATGGCACTAGATATTTTTTTTGTCTCTTTTTTGGGTCATTATCTATGCAATCATATGCAAAGCTGTCAAATGAGTACTTGCCATCGTTGTTTACATTTGGCAGATAAACCTGCACACGTATCACTACGCTCTGTCACACATAATTCATCTATACAATGACCACTAGCATAGAAGCAGCAGGAAAGTATTCCATGTCCCCCTAGGGGTGCCAGATCCAGGTTAGGGATCTCCTGGAGATTTGCAGATGGAGCCTGGAGAGGATTCCCTGTCCCTTTAATAGCCTTAATGGGGCCATCATTTACCAGATGATGCTGCTGTTTGCCTCCCTGCCATGTAAATCATCAACTGCCCGTTTCTCTCGATGGTACAGGAGACCTTTGGCCAGGCATGTTGGTAACCCTATATAGAATGCAGGATTTTACTGGCTCCCAGTTTTCCCGTCAGAGTTGCAAGTCTGGAAAAGGTTTTACTCGGCGGAATGATCCCTTCTCAATAAAGGCACGTGAGCATCCAAGCAGATCTGTGCCCCAAATCTGTGCCAATGTGGGTCCCCACTGGGGAGAAAAGTGGTGCCAAAGTGCAGTAAATGAAAGAAACCTGCTTCTTGGCCCACGACAAGGCAGCATCTTTTGCCCCTCCGTATTTTTTGTCAGCTCGCAGCCCCTTCTGCCCCGGTCCTAAGTGAAGATTTGCCCCGTTCTCCATTCAGTCAGCTTTGCTGCCCAAACTCTCCACTGGTTTTCCTTCTTGTGTAGCAGCCTGGTCTTTCTATCTGGCATTTACATCTGTGGTCTCTTCTGCCAACATCATTACAGATCAGTTCTGCCACATCGGTGATCGTTTCAGCGCTCCTTCCCCAACATCACACAAAACTTTTGCTCGGTGAATTTCCTGCTTCTTGGGAAACAAAGTGCACGTGGGCACAGATTCAGCCGGAGAAGCCAAAATGCGCTTTCAGCATCACTTGTGAAAACAAACAGACTAGCCATGCCATGCCGCTAAGTCCATTGAAGTCAAAGGGGCTTAGAAAGTGCTAAGTCTACTCTACTTAACAATGGCACCGTAAAGGTCCTGCCATGGAAAAGACCCAACAAATCCATAGTCCATCTATAGCCATGGTAGCTAAAGGCAACCTCCGTGTTCAGAGGCAGAAATAATGGCACCGACACAGGGAGCTTGGGAACCCATGCCCCGCTTATAGGCTATCCAGATGCAACTGCTTAGCTAATGTAGGAAATGGGGTGCTAAACTAGATGGTTTGAACCAGCAAGGCGAGCCACAAGAACTTAGAGGCCAGATGGTTCTCCCAGGTATAGTCTAGATCACGGCCACCATATTGGTGCCATGGTGCCCGCCAACACCTTTCCTAGTGGCCGCCAAGCTTTTTTTTTTTTTAGAAAGTGGGCAGTGACAGCTTTTGCCCACCAGGGCTTCTGACTAGCCATGGGAAATTTAATTGGCCATGCAGATTTTTAAAGCATTGCTTTGGCGGCAGCTACCACCAAGGCACAAGGATCTTCGCTGTGGGACTGAAGATAATCTAGCTGTACGCAAGAAAATGTTTTTAAGCAATATTTCCTTCTTAAAAGGTACCCTGTTAAGCAGAACTTCGGCCTGAAATGCTGAAGTGTTACTACTAGAGTAAAGCATACCCTCACGTCGCAGATGTTTTGTGTTTGGCTCCACCTCCTTCTGCAGCCATTTTTTTCCATTGTGCCCATCACCTTGTGTCAGAACGCCAAAGAGCCAGTTTGGTGTAGTGGTTAGGTGCACAGACCTGGGAGAACCCGGTTTGATTCCCCACTCCTCCACTTGCAGCTGCTGGATGACCTTGGGCAAGCCATAGTTCTGTCAGAGCTGTTCTTGAAAGGGCAGTTTCTGTCAGAGCTCTTTCAGTCCCACTTACCTCACAGGGTGTGCGTTGTGGGGAGGGGAAGGGAACAGAGTTTGTAAGCCGCTGTGAGACTCTGAGTGAAGGACAGGGTATAAATCCAATCTCTTCTTGGAGAGCCAGTTTGGTGTAGTGGTTAAGTGCGCGGACTCTAATCTGGGAGAACCGGGTTTGATTCCCCACTCCTCCACTTGCACCTGCTGATGTGACCTTGGGCCCGTCACAAGCTCTGGCACAGCTGTCCTTGAAAAAGAGCAGGTTGTGTCAGAATTCTCTCAGGCCCACCCACCTCACTGGGTGTCTGTTGTGGGGAGGGGAAGGGAAAGGAGTTTATAAGCCGCTCTGAGACTGCAAGTGAAGGGCGGGGTATAAATCCAATCTCTTCTCTCTTCTTCTTCTTCTTCAAAGGAGCTTGGAGGGTCCAAAAGGCTGGGGATCTAGAGGTTATGCGTATGATTGGTGCTGAATCAGGAGAGGAGACAGCTGCAGTTTCTCTTAGTCCCTCCCAGCCCTTTTTTATACTCTCCCCCTTCTGTTTGATACTAACTAGCAAGCAGGACTGCAGCAATAAGTTCAACTCAGTAGGGGAAAGGATGCAGTCAATGGGACCAGGGGAAAGCAGCTGTCTTGTATCTCTGTTCAGCAACACTCTTAGAGGTTCAGATGACACTCCTGTGCTATAGACTTGGAATTAATTGCATCAGAAGACTTTGTCTGTTCACATCAAGCGGTCGGGTTAGAACGGATAAAAGGAAGTACTTCTTCACCCAAAGAGTGATTAACACATGGAATTCACTGCCACAGGAAGTGGTGGCGGCTACAAGCATGGACGGCTTCAAAAGGGAATTAGATAAGCATATGGAGCAGAGGTCCACCAGTGGCTATTAGCCACAAGGTATAGATAGGGGCTCTGGGGCAAGTGATGCTCTGTCATCTTGGTGCTTGGGGGGGGAGGTCAACATTGGGAGGGCTTCTAATGTCCTGGCCCCACTGGTGGACCTCCTGATGGCACTGGTATTTCTGGCCACTGTGTGACACAGAGTATTGGACTGGATGGGCCTTTGGCCTGATCCAACATTGGCGTCTCTTATGTTCTTATGTTCTTATCATACGAGCAACCTCCATGGTAGGGCTGTAATGTATGCCTTGACAGTTACAACCAGTAGGTAAGGTTGCCAACCTCCAGGTGGTAGCTGGAGATTGCCTGGGATTACAACTGCTCTCCAGGCGACAGACATCAGTTTATTTTATTTATTTCAAATTGTTAGGCCAGCCTTCCCTGCAAGCAAGGTCCAGGGTAGCTTAGATCAAAACCCACACAATAGTAATCCATTAAATGACATTGGTAAGGTAAAAGGTAACGTTTTCCCTTGCTCGAAAGCCAGTCAAATCCGACTCTGGGGGGCGATGCTCATCTCCATTTCCAAGGCGAAGAGCCAGCGCTGTCCGAAGACGTTTCCGTGGTCATGTGGCCGGCATGACTAGATGCCGAGGCGCACGGAATACTGTTACTTTCCCACTGAAGCGGAAACCTATTTATCTCCTTGCAATTTCTTTCTTGCAAACTGCTAGGTTGGCAGGAGTAAATGACATTAAAAGCTACTAAAAACAAGCATACATTACATTGTCTAAGATGACGAGAAATCTGTTCCCACCAGCCCCCTGCTGCTATCCTCAACCGAATGCCTGGTGAAACATCTCTGCCCTGCAGGCCCTATGGAAAGGCAATAGATCCCAGAGAGTTCCACCAGTTTCCCTCCCCGCCTCAGGCTTCACCCCCCAAAATCTCCATGTATTTCCCAACCCCGAGCTGGCAACGCTACCAGTAACCCTGTTCGCAAGTTATAGTGAATGCACAGACAATCCGTGTACAGTGTACACTTGGGGTTTTTTTTTTAATATATACAGACAATGAGTGATTCTCACATTACATTCAGTGCACACACAACTGAACGAATGGTATAAGCCACGTATTTATCCAGGTACTAGTACCTGGTTTTCTTTGTACCAGTACCCAGTTTTATTTGCACAAATCAATGAATGCATGTTGGCTTTTCCTTACAAAAACAGATGGGAAACATGTACATGCAGGATGTATGTGAGTCCACAGTTAACATGTGGACGGGGTAGTATTTCTCATCCAAAAAAAAAAAAAAATGGCCTCTCCTTGTTGTAAAAAACAAAACAAAACAACATCTTAAGAGAAATTCCCCGCTTCACCAGATGTAAGGCTGGGCTTCAAGGTCATTATTCATCTTGCGCTAGGAGGCCCTGTACGTACACTCTCCTCCTCAAAGAGCATCTCAAAGGATTGGCAGAGTCTGTGAAAACGGAGAGTTTTTAAAGCCCTATAAAAAGTTGTTAAGAAGCAGGGAGGGAGGGGAAGGGGGCTGGTTGGGGAGGGCGGGGGGAGGGTGGGGAGTGAAGCTCAGAAACACAAACAAGCAAGGTCCTCCAACCAGGCCGGGGCCGGCTTCGCCTTTACAGCTGCATTACCTCACTCGAGGCAAAAGCTTGGCTTTTAGAGCCTCTGTGACACCGTTCACTTAAAAATGAATTAGGCAAGGCCCACTCCTCCATTTCCAAAAACCTCAAGCTGCAGGCAGGGATTATTGGCCAGCTGCGCTGCGTCTGGCAGACATTTCTCCTCCCGCCACTCTGTTCTAGGAGACCTGAAGGTTGTTTTTTTTCCCCTTCTTCAAAAGATTACACAAAAGTATTGCTTCTCCGTTGTGTGAGGGAGTCACCGTCCTTGGGCAGTTGGCAGTCCGCCCCAGAGGAGGGAAGCTGCTGAGGGGGTAGAAAGGGGAAAGCCGAAAGAATTTCACACCATGTTGGTTTGACCTTGGCTTGGCATCGGTTTTGCCCTCTGGTTGGGGATCGGGAGAGCACATGCTTTGTCCCCAGAAAGACCCAGGTCCAGTCCCTGGCGATTCCATTGCATGAAGTAATGTTATCAACACATGTGCAGCCCCCCAGTGAGAGAAATGGTGGAGGGGCTGGTTTCATTTCATCCCCATGTGCCACGATTGGGGTCTTTCACACCCAGGAAAGGAGTTCTGTAGCACCTGATGTGTGAACTTTCTGAGTCACAGGTTGGGGAAATGCAGACAAATATGTAGGTATACTCACCTTCGTCTTTTTCCAGTCTGTTTCTCCCATTTGCTCAACAGTGGAGTGCGTGCGTGCTTCGCTGCACGAAATCCCAGGTTCAGTTCCTGTTATCTCCAGTTAAAGGGCTGGTGTCCCGACTCAGTATAAGACGCCTACCCATGCTCACCTTAGAGATAGAAGGGAACACCTAGAGCTTTGTCTCATACCTGTCTAGTCTTCTTCCCCAACCCAAACCTATCCTTCCCACTATACAGAGGCATCCAATATATGACATGATCTAGGAAGGCACTATTGAGGACAGATTGGATAAATATCAGAGAGAGGGGTCGCCAAGGTTAATGGTTGTTCTGGAGCTTAAACAGTGTCCTGCAATCCCTTCAGGGAAAGGGCCATGTCGAGAGTCCGATGCACGGGGGAGATAACGGCTGCAAACAAGGCCTTTTCGGCAGTCCCACTCCCCTTAACAGTGCATCTTCCCGTCCAGGTGAATTTCCCCATGTTTCCTGAGGGCTGAAGTAGACAAGATGCTCCAAGAACTCCTGCATGTTTTTAGTTGCAAAAAAGCAGCTGCACAACTCTTTGATTTAGATCAGAGGGCCCATGGCACAGGAGGAGGGGAAGTCGTTTCCCCTTGTCCTTTCCTGACCTCAGATGACCCCCTGCGAGCTGACTGTCTTCCTCGTATGTTTCTCCCAAGGAGGGGAGATAGCAGCTGGGGGGGGTGCATTTGAAGTTAGGAAAACAGCACAAATTGGGGGGGCGTTAAAACCCTTCTTCCCACACCAGAGCTGTACCCCCCCCCCACACACACACTGTTTAGCAATAAAAACAGACTGGAGAATCAGTCCCAGATCTTTCAATGGCTGCCTTGGTTTGGCATCGAGATACATCCTTTCCTCTTCTTGTGTGTGGATTCTCTGATCGACCATCGTACCGCTTTTGCCCAGCAGCGCAGCCTGGACGGAGGTTCTCTCCCACGTGGAATCTTGTCTTGTGATATCCAAACGTTCTCTTCATTCTTAAGATTCCCACCCCACCCCACCCCTGGCGAGAGGATGGTTCCGCCTCCTCTCGGTGGATTCTCCGGTGGGCTTTTAAATGCAGCTTCTCCGCTGAAGTCCTCCCATATTCCAGCATATGTATCTTTTCCCATATCTTGCTTGAAATTTGATAGGGGGCACCAGAAGCCCGACAGACTTGCTTTGGGAGGCTGCCGGTTGGCTACGCCCTGATCTTCAAGACGCATGGGGCTGATAGCCGTCCCGCTGGCAAACCGTATGAAATGCACATTCACAGGGATGTGGATGGCCAAAACTTGGCTTCTGAAATCCAAACATACGCGCCTCCCATGAATGGGGGGAACATTCTGTGAATAAAAGGGCTGCCATATGTCTTCCCAGACCTTCTGTCAATTTTATAAGCAGCTTTAGGCTCACTCGTCGTTCATTCCACCCTCGGGACAGTGGGGAACTTCAGAACGGGGGGGGGGCATCCAATGCATCTGTTTCCCCCCCCTAAATGGGAATGGGAGAAGTGCAGAACCACCCGCAAGAGATTGTCTCTGCATGCACAAACCCACACAGAGTTCCCAGTGCCCCATCCTCAAGAACACGTTCCTTGTTCAAATAAAGTCAACCCAATGTGCTAATAAAATAAATACAGCTGATTCTGGGAACAGACTTTCTTTATAGCCAGAGTACTTCAGGGGCTGCTGCTTCATTTAAGCCAGTGCCCAGTTGTCTGATACAAACAGTCTTTGAAAAGAAGTCACAATGCAAATTCGAAGGAAACAGGATGGGTTTTCCCCCCCCTACATCAAGCAGAGGTGGCTGTACGAAACGGAAATGCATATTAAAGTGGTGGGTTCAGATCCTAAGCGATGTGAAGATGTATGTTTTAACATCTGCCGCTCAACGCTCAGCTTTGGAAGTGAGTTGGGATCTGTTGTGCTGCCTTTCAAAAAAGAAGAAAAAGAAGAGATTGGATTGGATTTATACCCCGCTTTTCATTCAGAGTCTCAGAGTGGCTTATAAGCACCTTTCTTTTCCCCTCCCCACAACAGACACCCTGGGAGGTAGGTGGGGCTGAGAGAGCTCTTTGAGGACTGCTCTTGAGAGAACAGCTCTGAGAGAACTGTGGCTTGCCCAAGGTCATCCAGCAGCTGCATGTGGAGGATTTGGAAATCGCACCCAGTTCTCCCAGATTAGGGTCCACGCTCTACACCAAACTTGGTCTCAAGAATTGCTGAGCGTCAGAATCCCTGCCTAGTTTTGCCACCCCCTACCAATGATTCCCCATCAAAAAGTCAGTGTGGTGCGGTGTTTAGAGTGTCAGACTGGGATCTGGAAGGCCTGAGTGCAACTCCCCTCTTTGCCATGGAAGTTCATTGGGTGGCCTTAGTAGGCGAGTCCCACACTTTAGGTTAACCTACCTCACAGGGCTGTTGTGAGGATAAAAAGTGGAGTCAGGAGAACGATGTCCGCTGCTTTGTGTCTCCATCGAGGAGAAAGGAAGGCTATAAATGAAGTAAATAAATTTGTAAATAACTAAACAGAAGAATTCACGGATTTGCCTTGAATTTCAATAATTGTGATGCTCTTGCAATTTTTAACCAGAGGGTTTTTAAATATATATATATATATCAGCAACAGGTAATCGGTATCTTCAATCACTTGATTGCTTCTCCTCTTACTTCTTCACAGTCCTAGCTCTGCTATCTCTAATAATTCCCTGTATGCCTTTCTTATGGACAGGTGTGCGATTCTGACACAATGCTCGATCCAGCTTCTTCCGTGGAAATGGTGAAGGTTTTGGAAGAAGATCCAATGGTTGGAGGTGTTGGAGGAGATGTACAGGTGAATATAAGATTTAGACGTTAACACCCAAAACTGCTTCCGTGTTTAGGACCACTTCGGTTACAGTTCCCTAAGACCACATACATTGTAATGCATTGGTCATGCCAACTACTTTGTCCATGCATTGCAGCGCAAAAAAGGGGGGGCAGGATTTAGGTAGGGCTGCCATGTCTCCTGGATTATAGAAACAACAGAGAGATCACGGGAAGGATGCAAACAATAATGAAAACAACTGTGATGTTATATTATGAAAATATATTTAGACAACTATTCTGTAGTGAATCGTATATTTTTCATCACATTATAAAAATATACGCATACACACAACAGGAATTGCATATAACACCGTTTCACATAACAGCTTTTTCTAAGTGTGCTGTGTGAATACCATTAGTTTACACGTCAACAATTCTAATCCGTGAATTAACACACAACATTCTTCCCACTTCAATGAAACAGATTCTTTCAGTTGGCGGGGAGGGGAGGGGGATTGGCAGTGCCAACAATGTGCCGATGTCACTTCTGCCATGACCCAGAGCTGATGTCATTCTGTTGGGATGATGCTCTGGCTCGTCTATTGTCCCATGCCTTAAAAATGCTTGGCCAACCTGACTAATTTAGTAGGAGTAGAAAACTTTGAACAGGAAATACCTTCATTGGGCTCCAAATCATGGCTGGAAAGATCAGGTTTACATGAGGCTCCATAAACAAAACAAAACAAAAATATCACCCAGATATTTGAAACTATTCAGCCTCAAAATGTAATATGAGGGACTTAGTTGACTGAAGTAGGAAAAGATGCACACATTTGTTCGGCCTTTTGACATCTCCTGAAAATACTCCAACCTAGGTTATCTATCAAGCATCCCCCCCCCCAAGTATGCAAAAAAGTGAGACTCCCGAATAAAGAAGCATTTCATCAGTGAAGGTCTACGTACAATGTTTTGTGACTTAAAATACACACATTGCTTCTTTTTTTAAAAAAAAACCCACATTTTTTGAGAAGCCAGACCACATTTGAATTTTTTTAAATTTAAAATTAAATTTAAATTTAAATTTAAAAAAAATTACATACCCATTAGGAACTCTTTCAGGGAAAGCCAAAGGAGTAATACAATAGACTAGGAAAAAGGCCCGTTGTGGAAATAAATACAACGGCCTCTAGAAAGAGGCTCTGGGCGGGTGCCCCGGCCTTGGACACTCAGTGTCAATTTGCTGTGATGACTTCAGCAGGGTATAATGACACTGAGTCCACCATTTCCTCCAAAGGAACTGATCTCTGCTACCTAAAGAACAGTTGTAATTTTGAGTGATCTTCAGCCCTCACCTGGAGATTGGCAATGATGGTTCCCCAGAGGGAATGGTTGGTTTGGAGGGTGGAGTCTATGGCTTTGTACCTGTCTGAGGTCCCACGCCTCCTGAAACCTCACCCTCTCCAGGCTCCATCCCTCACATCTCCAGGAATTTCCCACCTGGAGTTGGCAACCCTGTCTCCTTCCCAGCCAATCATCAACCTACCTTTATTTCCCCCTCACTCTTCAGCTTTCCACCCGCCACCCCCCTGCAGCCTCTCCCGTGCTCTAAAGCCCTGACTGCTACATCACATTGGCTGTCATATGGGGGCCACCTCAGCAGCATATAAGGATACAGAGCCCACCATTTTCTCCAGGGGAACTGATCTCTGCCATCTGGAAAGCAGTTGTAATTCTGAGTGATCTCCAGCCCTCACCTGGAGATTGGGCACTTTTTACCTCAGAATAGCAAACTGTTTAGAATGTTAGAGGCAAAAGCCAATCAAGTTGCATATGCAAACAACCTCTGTGTTCCGAGGCAATGGCCAATGAGGCTTCATATGCAAATAACCTCTGTGTTCTGACTGGCTATGGGGGGGAGAGGAATGTTGGAGGCAGGACTCAGGACTCAGGCAAAGCAGCCAGTGGATAGGGAGACCCTCTGAATGACAGATCAGAGAACGAACTGATTTTGGAGCATGTGGAATGTTCTAGAGAAGTGCCACCACCATTCGGCTTTTATTTATAAGGGAGATGAAAAGGCTATGAAGCTATGGATGCATCTGCTCCCTTGGACTTACTCTCTAGTAAATGTTCTTAGGACTGCAGCCTTAAACAGGTTTAATACAATAGACATGCTGCTGTTATGCATTGTCTCTTTTTTCCTTTATACTGGGTTTTTACCGTACAATCTGAAACAGATTCCTGCGGGTAGCCATGTGGGTCTGAAGCAACAGAACAAAATTTGAGTCCCGTGGCACCTTTAAGAGCAACAAAGTTTAATTCTGGGTATAAGCTTTGGTGTGCATGCACACTTATTCGGCTACATTGGAACACACTTCCTCAAGCCTTATATATAGATGGAGGGGTTAGTTGCCAGGATGGGCTAGTTAGAGTCAAGTAACTGGGTGATAAGTATAGCTGAGATTGAATTAAAGCAGTTGGAAAGACCTGTGAATAGCAGCAAATCAGCATACAAATGCAAGAGCTAACAAACAGATGGACTCAAACTTAGTTCTCACATCTGTTTGCTAACTCATATATTTGGATGCTAAGTTGCTGCTATTCACAGGTCTTACTAACTGCTTTAATCCAATCTAAGCTATAGGCATCCCCCAGTTACTTATGCATCTTCGTGACTCTAACTAGCCTTTCCTAGCAACTAATCCGCACCCCACCCTCTCTCTCTCCCTATATGTAAGGCTTGAGGAAGTCTGTTACATATTTGAGGAAGTCTGCATGCACATGAAAGCTTATACCCAGAATTAAACTTTGTTGGTCTTAAAGGTGCGACTGGACTCAAACCTTGTTCCAATCTGAAACAGACTTGCACCCCTCTAAACCATGAGATTTACAAGGCTGTAACTTTCTTTAGGATGGAAGTATTCGTTTTATTTTATCACTTTTTAAACTTTTACTTGCAATCTGCCTTGAGTGCTCTTTGTAGTAGAAAGGGAGATAGAAATCCCTCTAAATGAAGATAGGTAGATAGGTAGGCAGGTACATGTGATGCTTGAATCAGACCATTGGTCTGTCAAGGTGAGTATTTTCTACTCTTGCTGGGAGCAGCTCCCCAGGGTCTCAGCCAGAGCCCTTTCACATCACCTATTACCTGAACCTTTTCATTGGAGATGCTGGGAATTGAACCGGGGACGTTCTGCTTATCAAGCAGATACTCTGGCACTGAGTCATGACCATCATGTAGTCAGTTAGGCAGATAGATAGGTAGAAAGGTAGATGTTACCAGTAAGGTTGCCAGGTCTTACCTGGCTGCTGGTGTGTGTGTGGGGTTCCAGTCTCCTCCCAGGAGTCTTCTTGTGCTCGCGCCACAATGATGTCACCCAGAGGTGGTGTTGTCACACAGGGCACATAGGGTAGGATGCGCCAGCATTTGGGGGGGGGACTCTATGGTCACCATAGAGTTTTGCCCAAATGCTAGAGTGTCCCCCTCATGATGTGTGCAGGGTGACATCACCTCCAGTGATGTCATCGTGTCAGATGGGTCAGAGCTCTTAGGGGATGAGGCTCCCCCGCTGGCCAGCTGGCCAGCGGTGGATTAGGGGCCCCGGAATAGGGGGGAAACCCACCCCCATCAGAGGGATGGCAATTCTAGTTACCAACATTATTTTGTGAGTTATCTTTTTTCATAAACCCAACCCTATGTCCTTTTTCTTAGGAACTCATTGTAATATAATTTCCTTTCCACTTTTCCCCCACTTGTAGATACTGAACAAGTATGACTCGTGGATCTCCTTTCTCAGCAGCGTGAGATACTGGATGGCGTTTAACATAGAAAGAGCTTGCCAGTCCTACTTTGGCTGCGTTCAGTGTATCAGTGGACCTTTGGGGATGTACAGGAACTCCTTACTCCACGAATTTGTAGAAGACTGGTACAATCAGGAGTTCATGGGATCTCAGTGTAGCTTTGGAGATGACCGGCATCTCACGAACCGAGTACTGAGCCTCGGCTATGCAACAAAATACACCGCTCGATCAAAGTGCCTTACGGAAACGCCGATAGAATATCTCAGGTGGTTGAACCAACAGACCCGTTGGAGTAAGTCCTACTTCCGAGAGTGGTTGTACAATGCAATGTGGTTCCACAAGCATCATTTGTGGATGACTTACGAGGCCGTCATCACGGGCTTCTTCCCATTTTTTCTCATTGCCACCGTCATCCAGCTTTTCTACCGAGGGAAGCTGTGGAACATCCTCCTCTTCTTGCTGACGGTTCAGCTTGTGGGTCTAATAAAGTCTTCCTTTGCCAGCTGCCTTAGAGGGAATGTGGTCATGGTGTTCATGTCCCTTTACTCAGTGTTGTACATGTCAAGTTTACTTCCGGCCAAGATGTTTGCAATAGCCACCATAAACAAGGCAGGGTGGGGCACGTCGGGCAGAAAAACCATTGTGGTCAACTTCATAGGACTGATCCCAGTGTCCATTTGGTTTACAATCCTCCTCGGCGGGGTTATTTTCACAATCTACAAGGAATCCAAAAAGCCATTTTCTGAATCGAAACAGACAGTGTTGATCATCGGCACGATACTCTACGCGTGCTACTGGGTGATGCTCTTGACTTTGTACTTAGTGCTCATCACCAAATGCGGCCGGCGAAAGAAAGAGCAACAGTACGACATGGTGCTCGATGTATGATTCGACCACTGTGTCTTCACTCCCGCCATGTGCGGGGAGTTCTCCGCGTGACCCGACGAACCTTCTAAGCGAACGTGGCACTGAATTTTAAGATCTCATTGAAAGGAAAAGGATCACTGCTGCTGGGACTTGAACACATTCAACAATTTCGTGACCATGCCAAAGCAAAAACAAACAAACAAACAAGAAAACAAATGAAAATGTGATTGTGCCTTTTTGGGGGGGGGGGGTTTAAAAAAAACATGGATTCAACCCATTCTTGTGGGTGGTCTCTGATGAATGCACTTTCTTCTGTTGTGCATACACCCAAAAGTGTTAATGTCCTATATACCTCATTGGCCATGCTCATGTGGATGGACGGGGAAGAAAGGGAGACTCGAGCAAAGGATCTGGCAAACCCTTGCAACCTAATTTATGAACTTCTCGGTCTGTGATTATTATTATTTTTTTCTCTAGGAAGGTTTGTATGTGTCTGTGTGTGCATGTGTGTTTGCGTGTGTGTGCGTGTTTACACATTAGGCTGCCAAATGTAATTCCAAAGTCAAATTTTCTATGAGGTTTGATGACTTAAGTTGTATTTTTATAAGTGTAATTATTTGTCTTTGTTTACTTTTTACACCATTTTTTTAAAAAAATCTCATATTTTATATTTTATATTTCTGCCAAAAAAGAAAGTACACGCCTCCCTCTCCCTTGCCACTCTTTACACTTTCTCCTCTTTTCTAAATAGGCATTGAAGAATTCCTGCTTTTCAAAACAAAAGTCCCGTCAACCCCACAATGTGAAAATGGATGCTGATCTGATATTCTTTTTTTTTTCACACAATGCAAAAGAATAAAACGTCCGTTTGTACTTTTAAACTGATGAATGGTTATTTCTGTGAAAGTATTTAAAATGTGCGCTTTTGGTTTTAGTTTCATTTGAAAACACCCAGTGCCATTGTTAGGTTTTCAGAGACAAGCCCTGTTATGTGCGTCGATGGCACAACCCCCCTGGAAGTTTGGGATTGTGCCCATGAAGGCCAAAGGGATAGATATGTGCAATCCTCTTCCCCCCCCCCCCTCGAAATTTGTTAAGAGGGAACATAAATTCTGGCAGACAATGTACATCTGAGGATTAAACATATGCCTTGATAGCCCTTATTTTAAGAACCTCAATCTCTTCAGTTTTTCTGAAGAGTCATCCAGTATTCACCTTTTTTTAAAAAAAAAAATGTTGACCTCCCCTTAGAGTTGCCAATCTCCAGGTAGGCGTGGAGTTCCCCTGGAATTATAATTGGACTCCCGACTACAGAGATCAGTTCCCCTGGAGGAAATGACAGCTTTGGAGGGCGGACTCTCTGATGTCACTTCTAGGGTTGCCAGGTCCCCCCCCCCGGGGGGGGGAACCACTGTTCCCTCTAAGCTGAGTTAGTGTGAGCTACCTCACAGTTTTTTAGCCTCCAGCTCCCACATTTTTGTTTTAGCTCAGGAAGGAGGGCTCCAGAGCAAACCAGAGCAATTTAATGCAGTAGCCAAATGGCTCACTCACAACTTTAATGCCAGTAGCTCACAAAGTAGAATTTTTGCTCACATGACTCCACAGCTTAGAGGGAGCATTGGGGGAAAACCCCGCTCGAGAGGCCCATTCCCCGCCAGCCCGGATCGGGCCGCTGGGGGGAACCCCACCCCCAAAGTGTGTGACGTACGCGGGGTGAAGATGCCACCCGGAGGTGACGTCATCCCACCAGGCACTTTGCTGGGGAGACACTCTATCATTCGAGGGGGAACTCTATGGTTTTCCCTCGAATGATTGTGGCCCCGTCCCCAATGTGCCCGACGCGATGGTGTCGCTTCCAGGATGCATCATCGCAGCGGGCACACAAAGCGCGCGCACCAGAAGACTCCACCCACTGTTTTGTAAGCTCAACTTGGCAACCCTAGTCACTTCCCTGCCGACCGAACTCTCTTTCCCAGAATCTACCCTCCCCACGCTCCACCCCAAAATTGCTAGGAATTTCCCAACCCAGACTTGGCAACCCTACCTCCCCCCCATTTCTTTACTTGAACACCATTGCTAGAGTGAAACTTTTGCTTTCCGTTTTAAAAATCCTGTGATGCATTGCAAGCCATTGGCTAAACTGGAACAGTTTTCATGGGGATGCCAAATGTCACCCCAAAGGCCTACTTCTCATTCTGCAGGTTTGAAGTGAATACTACAAGTCATCCCTGAGACTGCTAGGACCAGTGTTTACATTCTAAAAAATGAAGAGGTCCTAGAGTTCTACCTTACCAGATGTTTAGAGCTATAAGAGAACGTAGATATCGTGGCCTTATTGTCACAGTAGGGTGAAGAACAATCTATGCTCAAGGGCACTCTTATTACTTCCCATGTTCCTACGAAAGTAGGTTTCTACATTCAATCCAGTGGACAAGCCAGTTTTTTATGTTCATACCACTGAAGTGAATAGGGAAAACTTTGCAAGTGTGGGGTGGACTCCACCTGTGCATAAGAACGGTGGTCCAGGTGGTCTGGTAGACCCAGGAAACTAATTTACATATCAGATCCTCTTGAATCAACTTGGCAATTCCCAGGTCTGGCTACAAATCATTTATACCACCATGCAGGTTTTACTCTTTTAAGGTGTTTGCTTATCTTTCCAAACAGGGTACTAACTTTGCAGTCATGAGTTAGGTCCGCATCAGTAGCACATGTGGCTGCAGAGAGAGGCAGCTTTAGAGACGTTAACATGTTTTGATTGTAGTGAGAGACTCAGTCAAATTGATTGTAGTGAGAGAGGAATCAAAAGATGTGGCACACTAACGTCAAAAGATCAGAGATGGGCATTCACTTGATGAATGCTTAGAACTGGCAATGCAATTAGCAGCTCAGCTGCCCAACATCAATGCAACAAAGAAATCCTTGGTAGCCTATATATATATAGAATCAGGATTTAAGAAGGAGAAAGGGGAGAAGAAAAGACTGTTTGGTAAAATGGGAATATTTTGGCTTCTGGAGCGGTTTTGTATGTACATAACATAGTGGGGATTACTACAGCTCTGTGCTATAGTAACCCATTTCATCTCCAACCCCTGCTTACCCTGCCTGGCAGACAGGCAGTCTGTTTATATGTACGATGTCTCTCTCTTTTTGTCACCCTGCCGAGAGGTAACACAAAAATGAACATTCGGGCCCCAGATCCTGCATAGCCAAAGGGAAGTAGCACTGCAGTGTAGTCCTAAGCAGTGTCACACCTTGTCTCCTCCATCGAAGTCAATATGCTTAGAAAGTTGCAACTCTGTTTAGGACTGCACTGTTAAATCTCTTAAGAATATTTACGGAGGAGTGAAAGAAGGGTGGTAACCTTCACAAATCTATGGCCTTTTGGATTCTTGCATTAAAAACGCTGTGGTAAATCAGAAGTCCATCTGATATTTTTCAGAAGTATCTAGGGAGTCTATTTTCTTATAAATGCAGAAACAAGTTCGATATCCCTGCTGTGGAATGTGCCGTTTACTCTCTCGAGAAAGTGGGGGTAACATGTTTGCTTGCATACTGACCTTGATGTATGTTCACAACTGGGCGGGGGGAACAATCTCTTTTGGTAACCAAATGGATCAGTATTAAACTATCAAACTCAAAAGACATAACTTGGGGGGGGGGCGAGAGAAACTTGACTTTGCCTTTTAACTATTTATATTGTATAAGTTAAAGCTTGGGGGGGGGGGGGGGTAATACCGTTCAAGTGTCAAATGAAATCCCCGCATTCTATAAAAGATTGAATCAATTGCCTGTATTTATTCTAGCAATTATTCAATGCATTTCAAGTATAGGTTGTTTAGTATGATTGTTACTTTCATAAATAAAATATTTTTATAAGATTGGGAGCCTGATAGCCCAGGCAAGCCCGATCTTGTCAGGCAAAGCAGGGTCAACTCTGGCAATACTTGGGTGGGAGACCTCCTTGGAATACCAGCAGTTGGGAGGTGGGGGCAGGCTTTATTCAGCCACCTCTCTGAATATCCTCCAGGCCCTCAGTGGGGGTCAGTCACCAGAGGTCACCATGACTTCCAGGTGAGCACACTCACACATACATGCACAAATAAAAAATACAAAAAAACAATACATACATACATATGTACATACATACAGATGGTATGGAACAGAGAAGATCTGCACAGAAAACTGATACAAATGCACACCTGGATTTGCATTCCCAGCTGTAACGAGATGTTCACCTGGTCCCATCAAACTGATAGATCAGTGATACCCAGCACAGTACCTGTGGCCACCATAGCGCCTACCCCCTGGCCTCCTTTTTCCCTAAAGCAAAGAGCCAAGCCTGGCTTTCCAAGCCTGGCTCCTCATTGGAGCCAGAGTCCCTTCAAGAAAAGTCTAAGCAGAATCAGCTTTCTGATGGCAGGGAGCACTCAGCTGGAAAGCGCTGCCTCCTGTCATAGAAGGATACCTGGGTTGGAACCCCCCCAGCATTTTTGCATTGGGTCACGCCCGTAGGAGAGCCCTTTGTGGCTGGCTGCATGCACCTCCCACCTTGGCAGCCAATTTATGACAGCAGCCACGACCTGGTCTCAAAATCCAAAAGTGCCCATAGGATCAACGAGGTTGGGGAACCTGTCCGGGTTGGGGAACCGATCTTCAGTTGCCGCACACAACTACTGGAACTCATGAAGCATACCTTATGTGGATAGGAGTCGGACCACTGGTCCCTGTAGCTCACTCTTGTCAAATGTTGCTGAACTGAGTGGGGACCTCTAGATTAGGAATAAAGAATAATATCGTATGGCAGTGGGTGCTGTATAGCCAGGGGATCCTAAGATTGTCTGGCAGCCAGAAGCTCTTTTTGCATTATGCACCACTACGTGGCACCACTAGGAATAAAGAATTAGGATGAACAGGGAGGGCCTAAAGGTTTAGGGTGCCCTAAGCCTAGGACATCCAAGCCACCCACCACAGAGAGGTGAGAGGATAGCGCCCGCCCTTCTCACCTTGCCATGCCATCAGGAGGTAGAAGGATGGCACTCATCTGCTTCAATCTGTCCCCACTGGGACGCAGCAAGAAGCTGCTGCCTGTCCTTGTCCCCCAGCAGCAGAGTGAGGCCCACGGCTGGGTCAAGGAGTTGCCCACTTTTACCTGGCATGACAGTGATCTACCATTCACCTCCTGTCATGGTCAGGCAAGGCGAGGTGTGGTGGAGGGAAGGACGAAGATGGCCAGGCCTGGCCTGCCCCCACCCCAACAGACCGAGGGAAGGAGAGAGCAGGGTCCTTGTCAGGTAGTAACTGGGGGGCTGGGGTCACTGTTCCCTCTAAGCTGCGCTAGTGTGAGCCAGCTCATAGTTTTTTAGCCTCCGGCTCGGACATTTTATGTCTTCGCTCAGGAAGGGTGGCTCCAGAGCAAACTAACTTATGCAGTAGCCAAATCGCTCACTCACAACTTTAATGCCAGTAGCTCACAAAGTAGATTTTTTGCTCACAAGATTTGCTCACAGTGCTTAAAGGGAGCGTTGGTTGGGGGGCACCCCCACACACAGCAGACCCTGTTTCTGCAAGGGAGGCAGCCAGTTGGAAGTGGGAGGCGGCCGGGCTGGTTGGTGTCCCACCACTTCTGGTGCCCTCGGTGATCACCTAGGGTCGCCTAGTGGACGGGCTGCCCCTGAGGATTAATAAAGACATCTGCAGTTACTGCTAAACTAGCACTGGAGAGACCTGGACTCTATTCATAGAATCATAGAGTTGGAAGGGACCTCTAGGATCATCTAGTCCAACCCCCTGCACAATGCAGGACATTTACAAATACCTCCCCCTCCACACCAGTAGTGACTGCTGTTCGACGCCATGTTCCACACTTTCATATTCCATGTTCCACGTTTCATGTTCCACGCTTTCATGTTCCCCCTCCACACCCATCGTGACTGCTGTTCCACGCTTTCATGTTCCACGTTTTCATGTTCCCCCTCCACACCCATCGTGACCGCTGTTCCACGCTTTCATGTTCCACGTTTTCATGTTCCCCCTCCACACCCATCGTGACCGCTGTTCCACGCTTTCATGTTCCACACTTTCATGTTCCCCCTCCACACCCATCGTGACCGCTGTTCCACGCTTTCATGTTCCATGCTTTCATGTCCCCCCTCCACACCCATCATGACCGCTGTTCCACGCCATGTTCCACGCTTTCATGTTCCAGGAAAGCTACTGGGTGACCTTGGGCCGGTCATGCTCCTTCAACCCCATCTAACTGGCAGGGTTGTTGTAAGGCTAAGTTGTCCAGGAGAGCCCTCTCCACTGCCCAGAGCAACTTGGAAGGACGGTGGGATACCTATGTGATCCAGAATAAACAGACAGGGCAGTGTCAGTGTCAGTATGGGGTCATTTGGGGTGACACACAGTGGTGAAGACACTGCGCTGTGAACTGGGAAGTTCCTCTCAGTCATACAGTCATGATCTGATCTGAAGCAAGCTAGCACGAAAGCTTGGTCTTAGGCAAGCATGATCGTTCTTAAGCAAGCTAGCAACAAGGACATTAATTATTATTACATCTACGTTTTGCCTTTCTTCCAGAGTGGAAGCCAAGGCTGGGTTCATAGGAATCCCGTGAGATATTTCCAGACCCTGACTAGACTTTGACTGGCTTAACTTCAGCCAGGCGGCTACATTATGCATCTTCCAGGCCTAGGGTTTCCAGCAGGACGGGCGTGGGTGGGGTGGAATTGTCCTGTCCCTTTAGAAGAGGCTTAAAGGAATGTGATTTACCTCCCTGCCCTGAAATGCTTCAGCTGCCCATTTCTATCTGTTAAGCCTCTCTTAAAGGGACAGGACTTTTTTTCTCCAGGCCATTGGACAATGCTGTCCAACATATGTCCCAAATCCTGGGACCTTTCCTTTGATCTCCATTTTTCTTTCATCATCACTTTAATCCCAAGCAACACATGCAAAGTAGCCACTAATAATAATTATTATTATCGTATGGCAGTGTGTGTAGTATAGCTAGATCTTGAGATTGTCTCGCAGCCACAAGGTCGAGCTCTTTTGGGTTATGCACCACTAGAAGAGAAGAAGAAGAGAAGAGATTGGATTTATACTACATCCTTCACTCCCCAAGGGAGTCTCAGAGTGGCTTACAAACTCCTTTCCCTTCCCAGCTGAGCTCTGAGCAGGAGCAGGAGAGAGAGCTGTGAGAGAGGTGAGTGGGTTTCTTTTACTTGCTTTCAGCTGAGAGAATTCAGCTAAGGATATTTTGTGGGAAAACTGTGTTTAGCAGTGTGTGGAAGCACTTAGAGTTCTTGCAGAGTCCTGGCTGATTGAGTGTGGGAGAGGAACGGGCATTATTTGACTGGGATTGCCTGTAATTGAGAGGAAGTGGAAGGGGCATTGTTTTGCCTGTGATTGAGTGCCTGGGTAAATTTGAATTTGAATACCTGCTGCCTGACCTCTGCTGGGGGAGGCCTCTATTTAAGGAAACACCTTGGCAGAGGCACGAGCCTCTGGCACGAGCCGAAGGGTGAGCTAAAGACACACCTCCCTGTGGCTCTTAGACTAGGGGCTCTGTAAGAAGCCCAAAAAGAGCCAGAAAGACAAGGCCCTAGGCTCTTTGTCTTTCCCGTAAAATAATTTGACTTGATAACAAAAACCACATAAATACCAAGGGTTTAAAAGGGGGATTATATTTATTTATTTTAAAAGAATTATGAAGCCAGAATGCCAGCAGGGGGTTGGGGGCTATCCAGTGTTTTGCACGGAGTGTCACATGTATGACTATCTGCCCACTGGGCAGAAGTCTTGGGTGTGTCCTCGGTGCAAGGAGCTCCTGGTTCTCAGGGAACGTGTGTGCTCCCTTGAGGCCAAGGTGGCTGACCTGGAGAAGCAGAGACAGTCAGCTAGGCGCACAGAAAAGACTCTCGGGGACTTGTTAGCTACGTCCCACTCTGGATCTGGCAGCCCCGCTGCTGTCAGGGAGCATGAGGGTCTAGGGGAAACAGGGCACCGTGCTGAGGATAAGGGGAATGTGCCCTCAGAAGGGACCTCTTCCCCAGCTGGTGAGCGGCTCTCCTTTTGCACCAAGGAACCATCCCTGAGCAGGGTGGGAGGGGGGCTCTTGGTAGTGGGTGATTCGATCCTTAGGCAGGTAGACAGCTGGGTGGCGAACCCGCGTACTGACCGTATGGTGACTTGCCTGCCTGGTGCGAAGGTAGCGGACATTACGCGTGTTTTAGATAGGCTGGTAGATAGTGCTGGGGAGGAGCCAGTGGTCGTGGTGCATGTCGGCACCAACGATGTGGGGAAATGCAGTCGTGAGGTCCTGGAGGAGAAATTTAGGCTGCTGGGCAGGAAACTTAGGTCCAGGACCTCCAAGGTAGCCTTCTCAGAAGTGTTACCTGTTCCACGCGCAGGGCCGGAGAGACAGGCAGAGATCAGGAGTCTCAATGCGTGGATGAGACGATGGTGTAGGGGGGAAGGGTTCAGGTTTGTTAGGCACTGGGATACTTTTTGGAACAAGAGGGAGCTGTACAGGCGAGACGGTCTCCACTTGTCCCGAGAAGGAACCAGGCTGCTGGCACTTAAAATCAAAAAGGTGGCAGAGCAGCTTTTAAACTGAATATTGGGGGAAAGCCGACAGGAGATGAAAAGTCTCTGGTTCGGGTTGGCTCATCTGAGAGAGGTGAGGGGGTACCGGTTGCTTTTCTACAGGGAGGTGGATTGAAATTGTCCACAGAGGCCATGGCTGGTGACATGGACTGCCGGACAACGACTCGAGATAGCAAGAGGAAGGATGCAGGCTTAACTTGTAAGGGAAATTACAGCTGTTTCTATACAAATGCTAGAAGTGTCCGAGGTAAAATCGGGGAGTTGGAGTGCTTGGTGTCGGAGGGAAAAATAGACATTGTGGGTATTTCTGAAACTTGGTGGGATGAGGAAAATCAGTGGGACACAGTGATTCCCGGTTATATATTATATCGGAAGGATAGGGGGGGAAGGGTTGGAGGTGGGGTAGCTCTGTATGTCAGAGAGGGTATAAAGTCTAGAAAGATTGAGAGGCTAAGTGAATTGGATTCGCTTCTGGAAGTTCTATGGGTTGAAATAGGGGGGCCAAAAGGAAACTTAACACTGGGAGTTTGTTATCGCCCACCAGATCAAAAGATAGAGGAGGATTATAAAATGATGAATGCCTTAAAGATAGCAACTAGACAAAAACACTGTGTAATAATAGGTGATTTTAACTACCCACACATTGATTGGGTCAATATGTGTTCTAGCCGGGAAAAAGAGATTGAGTTTCTAGACACTCTAAATGACTGTGCTATGGAGCAGATGGTCACGGAACCTACCAGGGGAGAGGCGATCCTTGATTTGGTCCTAAGTAACACTCAAGACCTGGTGAGAGATGTAAAAGTGATTGCACCGCTTGGAAACAGTGATCATAATGTTGTTGAGTTCATCATTTGTACAAATAGAGAATTGGCCAAAAAGACTCACACAACCATTTTTAACTTTAAAAGGGGTAATTTCTCTGATATGAGGGGACACGTGGGGAGGAAACTGAAAGGAAAAGTAGAAAGGGTCAAAACAATTGGGGAAGCTTGGGATCTATTTAAAACTACGATCCTAGAAGCTCAAAAAATATATATTCCGCAGGTTAGGAAAGGCACAAACAGGTATAGGAAAAAGCCTGCATGGTTAACAAACAGAGTAATGGAGGCTGTAAAAAGTAAAAAGAATTCCTTTAAGCAGTGGAAAGCTAGTCACAGTGAGGCTGATAAAACGGAACACAGGCTATGGCAAATAAAATGCAAGTCTGAGGTCAGGCAGGCAAAAAGGGAATATGAGGAGCATATAGCAAAAAACGTAAAAACCAACAATAAAACTTTCTTCAAATACATTAGAAACAGGAAACCAGCCAGGGAGGCAGTGGGGCCCTTGGACGACCAAGGGGTAAAAGGAGTATTGAAGGATGATAGGGAAATGGCTGAGAAGCTAAATGCATTTTTTGCCTCCGTCTTCACTGTGGAAGATGAGAAGTGCTTGCCCACTCCAGAACCACTGATTTCAGGAGGGGTGTTGAAAGACCTGAGTCAGATTGAGGTGACGAGAGAGGAGGTCCTAAAACTGATAGACAACTTAAAAACTGAAAAATCACCAGGCCCAGATGGCATACATCCGAGAGTTCTGAAAGAACTCAAATGTGAACTTGTAGATCTCCTGACAAAGATATGTAATCTTTCCTTAAAATCTGCCTCCATTCCTGAGGATTGGAAGGTAGCTAATGTCACTCCCATCTTTAAAAAGGGTTCCAGAGGAGATCCGGGAAATTACAGGCCAGTCAGTCTGACGTCGATACCGGGTAAATTGGTGGAAACCATTATTAAGGAAAGAATTAGTAGGCACATAGATGAACAAAACCTATTGAGGCAGACTCAGCACGGTTTCTGTAAGGGAAGATCTTGTCTCACTAACCTGTTAGTGTTCTTTGAGGGGGTGAACAAACATGTGGACAAGGGGGATCCAATAGATATTATTTACCTTGACTTCCAGAAAGCTTTTGATAAAGTTCCTCATCAAAGGCTCCTAAGTAAGCTCAAAAATCATGGGATAGAAGGACAAGTCCTTTTATGGATCAAAAACTGGCTAGTTCATAGAAAACAGAGAGTGAGTGTAGGTGGGCAATTTTCTCAGTGGAGGGTGGTAAGCAGTGGGGTACCGCAGGGATCAGTACTTGGTCCACTGCTTTTTAACTTGTTCATTAATGATTTGGAGATGGGAGTAAGCAGTGAAGTGGCTAAATTTGCGGATGATACAAAGTTGTTCAGGGTGGTGAAAACCAGTGAGGATTGTGAGGCACTCCAAGGGGATCTGTCAAGGATGGGCGAGTGGGCGTCAACATGGCAAATGGGGTTCAATGTGGCCAAGTGCAAGGTGATGCACATTGGAGCCAAAAATCCTAAATATAAATACACATTGATGGGGTCTGAACTGGCAGAGACTGAGCAAGAGAGAGATCTTGGAGTTGTAGTGGATAACTCACTGAAAATGTCGAGACAGTGTGTGACTGCAATAAAGAAGGCCAATGCTATGCTGGGGATTATTAGGAAGGGTATTGAAAACAGATCAGCCAATATAATAATGCCCCTATATAAATCAATGGTGAGACCTCATTTGGAATACTGTGTGCAGTTCTGGGCACCACACCTTAAAAAGGATATTATAGCTTTGGAAAAAGTGCAGAAAAGGGCAACTCGAATGATAAAAGGGTTGGAACACTTTCCCTATGAGGAAAGGTTAAAGCGCTTAGGGCTCTTTAGCTTGGAGAAAAGACGACTGAGGGGTGACATGATCGAGGTTTATAAGATTATGCATGGGAAAGAGCAGGTAAAGAAAGAGGTACTTTTCTCCCTTTCTCACAATACAAGAACTCGTGGGCACTCCATGAAACTGCAGAGCGGTCGGGTTAGAACGGATAAAAGGAAGTACTTCTTCACCCAAAGAGTGATTAACACATGGAATTCACTGCCACAGGAAGTGGTGGGTGCTACAAGCATGGACGGCTTCAAAAGGGAATTAGATAAGCATATGGAGCAGAGGTCCATCAGTGGCTATTAGCCACAAGGTATAGCTAGGGGCTCTGGGGCAAGTGATGCTCTGTCTTCTTGGTGCTTGGGGGGGGGGTCAACAGTGGGAGGGCTTCTAATGTCCTGGCCCCACTGCTGGACCTCCTGATGGCACTGGTATTTCTGGCCACTGTGTGACACAGAGTGTTGGACTGGATGGGCCTTTGGCCTGATCCAACATTGGCGTCTCTTATGTTCTTATGTTCTTAAATGTAGGAGCAGGACCAGGGTACTTTAATCCATCAGGGATGAAACTGCTCTTTTTTCAAGAACAGCTCTTATCAGAACTATGGCTTGCCCAAGGTCAGGGCTATTTTTGGGCAGGAACGCACAGGAATGGAGTTCCGGCTGGCTCCTGAGTTGGCCACACCCAGCAGGAACTCATTGGCATAATAGGCCACACCTAACAGCAGACACTCATTAGGATTGGCTACATTAGGGGTGTGTGGCCTAACATGCAAAGGAGTTCCTGCTACAAAAAAAGCCCTGGGTTTTGACAACAAACAAGGTAAACAGAATAAGAAGCAAAAGGTGGGTGTGGCTGGATGAGCACACTTCTGGTAACATGTGGGGTGTGGCTTAATATGCTAATGAACTGTGCTGTAAGGGGGGTGGCCTAATATGCTAATGGGTCTCTGCTGTTCTGTGTGGCCTATTATGCTAATGAGTTCCTACTGGGCTTTTTCTACAAAAAAGCTCTGCCCAAGGTCATCCAGCCAGGTGCAAGTGGAGGAGTGGGGAATCAAACCCGGTTCTCCCAGATTAGAGTCCACGCACTTAACCACTACACCAAACTGGCTCACAGTAGGGGGTGAGCTAGACTTGATTTTAAGACAAGAGGCGTTTCAGAGGTGGTTTGCCATTGCCTGCCTCTGATGCCCCAGTCCTGGTATTCCTTGGAGGTCTCCCATCCAAATACTAGCCAAGGTTGACCCTGCTTAGCTTCTGAGATCTGACGGGATCAGGATAGCCTGGGCTACCCACTGACTCAGCCATATTCCACAGGCATCTGTGTATTCGCTGCAATTACATACCCACCATACAAATACAGTTTAGGGAACAGTCAAAAGCATGAACACACATGGCACTGTGTCAGACCAGTTTGGTGCCGTGGTTAAGTGCGCGGACTCTAATCTGGGAGAACCGGGTTTGATTCCCCACTCCTCCACTTGCACCTGGCTGGATGACCTTGGGCAAGCCATAGTTCTGATAAGAGCTGTTCTTGAAAAAGAGCACTTTCTGTCAGAGTTCTCTCAGCCCCACCCACCACTCAGGGTGTCTGTTGTGGGGAGGGGAGGGGAAAGGAGTTTGTAAGCCGCTCTGAGACTCCGAGTGAAGGATGGGGGTATAAATCCAATCTCTTCTTCTTCTCTTCTGTCAAGGTCAGCGTTGTTTACTCTGTCAGCAGCTCCCCGGGGGTCTTAGGTCTTTCACAGTACCCACTACCTGACCCTTTTAAATGGAGATGCTCGAGATTGAACCAGGGATCTGTGAAGCAGATGCTGTACCACTAAGCCACAGCCCCTCCCCGGTCAGCATCTTACAGTCACTTTTGGCCCTTCCCCAGCCTTGGTGTAGCATACACCTATTAATGTTAGGTTACATAGCTCAAATGGTTAAGACGCTGAACTGCAGGCTGTGGAAGGTGAGTAGTTCAGCAGTTCGAGACCCGGGTGCCGCATGACGGAGTGAGCTTCCGTCTCTAGTTCCAGCTCCTGCCAACCTAGCAGTTCGAAAGCAAGACATTGCAAGTAGATAAATAGGTACCACTTCAGTGGGAAGGGAACAGCGTTCCGTGCGCCTTGGTGTTTAGTCATGCCGGCCACATGACCACGGAAACGTCTTCGGACAGCGCTGGCTCTTCGGCTTTGAAACGGAGATGAGCACCACACCCCTAGAGTCGGACTCGACTGGCTTTCGAGCAAGGAAACCTTTACCTTTACTTTTTACATAGGTGAGAGCAGCCCTGTTGTTACAGTACTGGATGGTACATCATGGATTTCTCCCACGTGGTATAGGCCTTGCCATGTCTCTAGAGTGCCACATTCAGGAAGTAACATTGCCAACTTCCAGGTGGTGGCTGGAGATCTCCCACTATTAGACCTGATCTCCAGGTGAGAGAGATCAGTTCACCTGGCGAAAATGGCCCCTTTGGAAGATGGTATCATGCCACACTGAAGTCCCTCCCTACTCCAAGCCCCACCCTTCTCAGGCTCCACCCCCCAAAGTCTCCAGGTATTTCCCAACCCAGAGATGGCAACCAATGCTCCCTCTAAGCTGTGGAGTCTTGTGAGCAAGAATTCTACTTTGTGACCTACTGGCATTAAAGTCGTGAGCGAGCGATTTGGCCACTGCCTAAATTAGTTTGCTCTGGAGCCCTCCTTCCTGAGCCAAGGCAAAAATGTGTGAGCCGGAGGCTAAAGAAATGTGAGCTAGCTCGCACTAACTCACCTTATAGGGAACACTGTTCAGTAACAGGTCCCACACTTCTATAGTAATGTCAAAAATGGTTCCTTAGACCTCTGACTATGACCTATCTGTCTTCTGGGGTTTCCCAAGCAAGGAAGCAAAGCCGCTGAACATTATGGTGGTACCTCCTTGCTGTGAAACCAGCCTCAAGCCTCAATATTTTCCATGCTGCCTTGTCCAAAGGATACATTCCATTTCTCTCAAGCTCTATATACCGTTGGAAGCCCTGAAGTACACCTCAAGCTTCCCAGTCTTTCCCCCCACCCACCCACCCACCCAGGGGCTTGTACACTTGTTAAGAAATATACCAGAAATTTATTTGAAATAAGCCTCTTCCATAAAACAACCCTCTCTCACTCTGTAAGATGGGTGATTCTGCATCTAGCATTTGCTCCATGTTTTCTCAACTGGGAGGGAAAAGTGCAGCTCAAAACCACATTCGAATACCTCGGTTACACTTTTTAAGAAATATACCAGAAATTTATTTGAAATAAGCCTCTTCCATAAAACAACCCTCTCTCACTCTGTAAGATGGGTGATTCTGCATCTAGCATTTGCTCCATGTTTTCTCAACTGGGAGGGAAAAGTGCAGCTCAAAACCACATTCGAATACCTCGGGGCAGCACCATACTGACTGAAAAGTCACCCCTGAACGGCCATAAAATGGCCATAAATTTATGCAGAAGGTACTGTAAAATCTGATGATCAAGCAAAGCGAAAGCAGCATGGAGTGTGGAGGCCAGTGTTCCCTCTAAGCTGAGTTAGTGTGAGCTAGCTCACAGTTTTTTAGCTTCTGGCTCACACATTTTTGTCTTAGCTCCAGAGCAAACTAATTTATGCAGTGGCCAAATCGCTTGCTCACAACTTTAATGCCAGCAGCTCACAAAGTAGAATTTCTGCTCACAAGACTCCACAGCTTAGAGGGAACATTGGATAAAATCTGATGGTCAAAGGAAGTGAAAGCAGCATGCAATGCAGAGGGGAATTTCTAACAATGGAGGGAAAAGCCAATGCAGAATCAGCCTAAGCAGGGGTAATTTCCTGCGGGAACGCACAGGAGTGGAGCTCCGGCAGTAAGGAGCCCAGGGGGCGGGCACATGCAACAAACCCCGCCCCCTGCTCCCAGCAGCCCTCAGTCGGGCCACTCCCCCCCCCCCATAGCTAGCAATCCAAAACAGTCCAGTGGAGCCTGAGCGGTGGGTGTTGCCTTCTGACACACTTCCGGTGATGTCAGGGGGCGTGGCACATGCAAATAAATTATGCTAACAAGTTATGCTAATGAGCTCCTGCACCTCTTTTTCTACGAAATGACCCCTGAGCCTAAGGCACAGAAAAGAAATGAGCCACCTCTGAAAGACCAAAAAGACACGTGACTCATGGGACTTGTGAACCTTCTCTAAGAACTCTGTCAAGATCCTGACTCTGTTCTGGGACATCTTTAAGACAGCGGTAAGGGAACTTGACATCAGAACCTACCAAGAAGTACGACATATGAACAGGCTAGTCATCAAAATCCCAGTGTCTGGCATGACCAATGATGACTGTTTAGCCAGCACTTCAATGAGGATGCCGTTCTACAAGACTGGTCTTTGCACCCAGGAACTTATAATATAAAGAGTTACCTAGGAGACATGACCTCTGACCTGGATGGCCCAGGGTAGTCCGATCTTTCAGACCTTGGAAACTAAGCAGGGTCAGCTGTGGTTAGTATCTTGATGGTCGACCACCAAAGAAGACCAGGGGTGGTAGGCATAGGCAGGCAATGGGAAACCACCTCTGAACGTCTCTTGCCTCAAAAAAACCCTATGGGGTTGCCGTATGTCAGCTGTGACTTGATGGCATTTTCCACCACCGCCACCAGGGGTGACAACAGGAGTAGGGGAGGAAAGATAAAACAGGAGAATAACATGTTTGTTCTAGTTAGAAGAAGAAGAGAAGAGATTGGATTTATAACCCGCCCTTCACTCGGGGTCTCACAGTGGCTTACAATCTCCCTTCCCTTCCCCTCCCCACCACAGACACCCTGTGAGGTAGGTGGGGCTGAGAGAGCTCTTTTGAGGACTGCTCTTGAGAGAACAGCTCTGAGGGAACTTGTGACTTACCCAAGGTCACACCAGCAGCTGTGAATGGAGGAGTGGAGAATCAAACCCTGTTCTCCCAGATTAGAGTCCGCACTCTTAACCACTACACCAAACTGGTGTACCTGTTAAGGTTTTTCTTGTGGGGGGGGGGAGACTAAAGGGCTGCACCAAAGTCTTCACAAAAAAGGTGAAGGATCTCAGGTAGGCGAGTTTGGAAAGGAACCTCTGCCTAACATTTTGGAGAGAGAGGTCACTGTTGGGTGAGACTGCACTGGACTAGACAGGACATTTGCCGGACTTGGTCTGAGGCAGATTTGTGTGTTTTGAGCACTGTCTAAAAGAACTATGTATACATGTTGCTGTTACATGAACCGGGAGGACAAAAGGTGTAGCAGACAGGAATCAAATGCTTTCAGGCCTACCTAATTGCCGTGTGTTTTCATTCAGCTGCAGCTCAGGAAGATGCAAAAGAGCCCTTGAAGAAGAGAACAACCTCTAACTTTAGCAGTTTATTTTTTTTAAATAGGGAAGGGCAAAGATGCCATCATTCACCGGCTGCCAAAACTGTTCCAGCGAGCCACCATTTATAATCCTCTGTGTGCACGTCTGTGTTTCTGATCTCTACGCTTTTCAGGAGCAAAAGGAAAGTCGGGCCGAGCATGCAAATCAGGATTATGTAAAAGGTTCCATTATTTTTTTTAAAAGGACTTTCTATTTTAACACACATTTTTTAGAGGAAGGGAAAGAAACAATAGGCATGTTTGGGCTGCCAGCTCCCCCCCCCCCAACGTGCAAGTAATTAGCGAGTGATCTTTTTACAACTCTCTTTCCTTTGATGAGAATTGAAAGAAAGTTATGGATTACATTTGCTGTGTTTCTAATTATGGGCTAAGAAATGCACCTACAAGCTTAGGTTTCTTAATAGTTTGGGTTCCTTTGTTAAGATAGAAGAATATTTTATTTATTCCAAGCCATTCCATACATTTGAACCCAGAGGTGCATTTTTTTCTTAGTTCCATGTGCAAGACATTTTACAGGCATCACATATCATAGCTATTTATTTTAATTTGAAAATTTTTGTCTTGCTTTTCTCCCGTGCCAGGGACTCGAAGCGGTTTCCAAAATGAAATATACATCAAAGTCCAATTTACAAAAGCACATTCAGCCCACTGCTGCCCCCCCTCTAAGCTGAGTTAGTGTGAGCTAGCTCACCGTTTTTTATACTCTAGCTCACACATTTTTGTCTTAACTCAGGAAGGAGGGCTCCAGAGCAAACTAAATTTATGCAGCAGCCAAATCGCTCGCTCACAACTTTAATGAAAGTAGCTCACAAAGTAGAATTTTTGCTCACAAGACTCCACAGCTTAGAGGGAACGTTGCCCCCCCCCCTACAAATGTCAGGCAGGGGATGAGTTGCCAGAATATGTCAAGCCGGTGCTGCTTCTGCCAATGGGGGGTACAAAGGATATGGTGGCCAGCTCCAGGCTGGGAAATAACTGGAGATTTGGAGGGAGGAGCCTGAGGGGGGGGCTTGGGGAGGGGGTGGGACCTCAGCGTAGTATAACGCCATACAGTCCACCTTCCAACGTGGACATTTTCTCCAGGTGAATTGATCCCTGTTGCCTGGAGATCACTTGTAATCAATGCTCCCTCTAAGCTGTGGACTCTTATGTGCAAAAATTCTACTTTGTGACCTACTGGCATTAAAGGTGTGAGCGAGCAATTTGGCCGCTGCATAAATTAGTTTCCTCTGGAGCCATCCTTCCTGAGCGAAGACAAAAATGGGTGAGCCGGAGGCTAAAAAGCTGTGAGCTAGCTCACACTAACTCAGTTTAGAGGGAACCCTGCTTGTAATCCCTGGAGATCTCCAGCTATCCATTGGAGGTTAGCAGCCCTAACACAGGACCACAGGCTGGGAGCCACAGGCTAAGTGCCAGAGGGCAAGAGTGCTTTAGCTGTCGCCCTTTAGTTCATGCCAAAAGTTCCTGCCTCTGGTCAAAACCAGACTATCAGTTACCCTCAAAATGGAGGGGTAAAGGCTCGGCTCCGGGGGCCAACAGTTCTCACTGAGTACGCAAATTGTTTCTGGGCAGTACCATTTCTAAATTCCCTTTCCTTTTACAGACACATAGACTCCTTTTACAGACTCCTTCCCAACATAGCAGTTTTCTATGTGCTGGAATTGGGGGGGGGGTTGGGGGGGAAGAAGGAGCATTTGATCAAGAGTGCCCCTGTAATGTATTCAAAGCTGCCTTGAATGCAATGTGTGAAACATCTAATTGAAATGTAATGTTGAGCTTCATCCTGGGCTAGGATCCAAATCCATCCAATAGAATTGCTATCCCAGGAAGTAACAAGCCAATCACTTCAAGCGAGCTCCCTGAGCGGGAACGAATGTGATTGGACCTTATCTCAGCAACCTCATACAGTGGGCGTGGCTATATTAGCCGGGAATGTTTAAAAGCAGGACAGCTGCAATGTCAAGGCTGTTCTGGCCATCAAATGTTGATCCGTGTTGGAGTTGTGTTCGAGTTGAAGAATAAAGTTGTGTTCTTGCTGAATCACTCTCCGACTGTTTTGTTAAGCGAGCGACTTAACAGCCCCCTTTAGCAGTCTGAAGTGGTATAGCCCGGATACAGATTTAGCACTTCAGTGAGAACTACAACATTGGTATATCAGCTGGCGATTGGTGGCCCCTTGGGCTGCCAGGTGCCTGCTGAGGGTGGGGGAAACACCCATCCCTGCCCTCCATTTAAGGTTGTCAGGTCCAACCTCCCCCCCCCCACCAGCCGGGGACAGGGGCTGCTCACCTTCCACCCGGTCAGCAATGAGAGGGAAAGGGGGGAGGGGACAACGTCACTGCTGTTTAAATGCCGCTTCTGGCAAAGACACGGAAGTGACGTCTCTCTTCCTCCAGTTTTCTAGGAACTGAACAAATCTATAAGGTATTTACCATAGATTTCGGGGGTTTCCATCTGCAAAAACATCAGCCGTGCTTTCCCCTCCCTGGCCCAGGTCTAGGGTCGCCAGCATCCAGATAAGGCCTGAAGAAGCGTGCAGGCACACAAAAGCTTATACCCAGAATAAAACTTTGTTCGTCTTAAAGGTGCCACTGGACTCAGACTTTACCATTTATTCCAGTATCAGCTCTCAGGAGACAGAGTTCACCTCTTCAGACCTGAAAGCTCATACTGGAAAAAATGTTGTCAGTCTTGAAGGTGCCCACAGGACTTCTGTTTTGTTTCTCTACAATAGACTAACACAGCTCCCCGCACTGGAACTATAACAGGATGCACCACTTTAAAAGGAAATAGTATTGTCATCCAGGTACCAGTGAGTGTAATAATCACAAAAGGTCTCTGACCATGTTTTTAAAGCTTTACTTAGCACTAAACGCCTCAGGGTATTGTTTAAGGCCTGAAGACTGGAATCTCAATTACCAACTGATTAGCAGAACAATGGCTTGTGGGAGCTGGGTAATCATTCACTTAGACAAACAGGATCCTCTGAAATTATGGCAAACAAGGATGGTTTGGTTACTGGGTTCTTTTTCAAGATTTAGCTTCCTACCCCACAGCTTGCCTTCTGGCCATAAGCCTCCTTGAACACTGTAATGAAGTAAACACGTTTAAACAGTTCAGTGAATGAATGAAGTAGCCAATCGGCACAGGAATGAGATTTGAGAAAGGCCATCCTCTTCCTTTAAAAATAACTTTTTAGCTGAATGAGAGTGGAAGAAGTGAGCAGTGACTCACAAAAGCTCCTACCCTGACACCAATGTTGTTAGTCTTTAAGATGGTATTAGACTCTTGCCCTTTTCTACTGTAAGAAACACTGTGAAACATTATCGTTATTTGGTATTTAGATCAAGATGGGTAGCCATGATATTAGTCTGTCAGTAGCAGCAGAAAAGAGTCCAGGAGCACCTTAAAGACTAACAAAATTTGTGGTAGTGTATGAGCTTTTGAGGAGCTGCAGTGGCTCAAGTGGTTAAGACGCTGAACTGCAGGCTGTGGAAGGTCGGTAGTTCAGCAGTTTGAGACCCAGGTGCCGCAGGATGGAGTGAGCTCCCGTCTCTAGTTCCAGCTCCTGCCAACCTAGCAGTTCAAAAGCAAGAAATTGCAAGTAGATAAATAGGTACCACTTCGGTGGGAAGGTAACAGCGTTCAGTGCGCCTTGGCGTCTAGTCATGCCGGCCACATGACCACAGAAACGTCTTCGGACAGCGCTGGCTCTTCGGCTTTGAAACAGAGATGAGCACCGCAACCCTAGAGTCGGACTCGACTGGCTTTCGAGCAAAGGAACCTTTACCTTTATGAGCTTTTGAGAGTCACTGCTCACTTCTTCAGATACAGCTAGAATGTGAGCCTATCTGTCCTATATATTGGAAAGTGGAGTGATTTCAGATGCCAAATGTCATTAGCAGACAAATGACAATAGAAGGTGTGATTGGATATGCAGAGAGATAGTAGGCGTGAAGAAATAAGCATCTGTAAAGAGACAGAAAACCTAGGTCTCCATTCAATCCAGGTGGATGCCTTGTCTTGAGCTTCCTTATCAGTTGCAATTCAGCAGTCTCTCTTTCTAATCTCTCTTTGAAATTCCTTTGTAAGATAACTGCTACTTTTTTAATCTTCCAGGACACTCAGTTGCTGACCTAAAAGTAGCAGTTATTTTACAAAGGAATTGGGAAGGGAGATTAGAAAGACAGATTGATTAATTGCAATTGATAAGGAAGCTCAAGACGACGGTATCCACCTGGATTGAATCAAGGCCTATGTTTCCAGTCTCATTACCAATGCTGATTTCTCCATGCCTACTATCTCTCTGCATATCACACCTAATCCAATAACACCTTCTGTTGTCATTTGCCTGCTAATGCCATTTGGCGTCTGAAATCACTATCCAATATATAGGACGGTTGGACTCACATTCAAGCTGTATCTGATGAAGTGAGCAGTGACTCACAAAAACTCACACCCTGCCACAAATGTTGTTAGTCTTCAAGGTGCTACTGGACTCTAACTTTTTTCTACATTTTGGATATATTACATTTTTATCCTGCCCTCCACACAAGCAGCTCAGGACAGTAGATATGAGGACTCCTTTCTTCCTCTCAATAAATTTGGAAGGTGAAAAATGCTGTCAAGTTCATGCTGACTTAGAGTGACCCGGTAGGGTTTTAAAGGCAAGAAGAAGAGGAGGAGGAGGAGGAGGAGGAGATTGGATTTATACCGAATCCTTCTCTACTCAAGGGAGTCTCAGAGCGGCTTACAAACTCCTTTCCCTTCCCCTCCCCACAACAGACACCCTGGGAGGCAGCTGGGGCTGAGAGAGCTCTTTCAAGGACTGTCCTTGAGAGAACAGCTCTTCTCAGAACTACGGCTTGCCCAAGGTCATCCAGCAGCTGCAAGTGGAGGAGTGGGGAATCAAATCGGGTTCTCTCAGATTAGAGTCCGCGCACTTAACCACTACACCAAACTAACAAGAGACAAACAGAGTTGGTTTGCCATTGCCTTCCTCTGCCTAGTGACCCTGGACTTCCTTGGCTGTCTCCTATCCAAATACCAACCGGGGCTGACCTTGCTTATAGAGCTGCCATCCTCCAAGCGGTGGCTGGAGAACTCCTCAATTTACAACGGACCGGGCCTGTAGCTAAAGCGGGGCACTTCAGGGCCTGGCCCCCTGACTTCCTGCCAAGGCCCCCTGACTTCCATGCAGCCCCCAAGCCCCCCAACTCTCTGGGCCACCTGGAGGACTCCCCATCGCTGCCCTTTCCCCAAGCGCAGATTGCGAATGCTGCAAAAGTGAGTTTAAAAAAATATTTTATTTATTTTGTGCCGTCAGACTTATTTAAAGCCCCCCCCCCGAATTACAAAACCCTGGCTACGGCCCTGCAACTGATCCCCAGGCAACTGAGATCAATTCACCTGGAGAAAAGTGTTGCTTGGGAAGGTGAACTCTATGGCCTTATATCCCATTGAAGTCCCTCTCCCATGCAAGCCTCCCACCCTTCTCAGGCGCTGCCCTCCCCCCAAATCTCCAAGTACTTCTCAACCCAAAGCTGGCAACCCTACTTGCTTAGCTTCCAAGATCTGATGAGAGTGTGCTAGGCTGGGCCACCCACAGGTTTGCTGTCTCTGGGTTGGGAAATCCCTGGAGATTTTGAGGGTGGAGACTGAGCAGGTGGAGTTTGGGAAGGGAGGGACTTCAGTGGGGTACAACGCCAACTTCCAAAGCGGCCATTTTCTCCAGGCGAACTTGTTGGGTGATAGTGAGATATTGAAAAAATGGTATTTAGCAGAGATAAAATAGTCCAGCAGAGCCAGAGTAAAATAATTCAGACTCAGAGTCCATGTGTGATTAAAATATAAAGTTCTTACTAAATTCTAGCATGGGAAGGGTAACTGGGATGAAAATAACAACAGAGCAAAATCGGCTACATCCTTACTCTACAAAGACAAAACTAGAAGAGAGGGATTCTTGTTCTTCAGACCACCAAACAAAGACGGGAAGAGAAGCCATAAAATGGTAATACACCTTGACACTTTAGTCCCAATCAAATTCCTAGATCAGGGAGAAAATTCCCGGGCTTTCTACAGCTGAAGAACATTGGTTACATGAGAAACATGTGACTTCCTGTGAGTAACATAAACAAACATTTAACCCCAGATATACTGAGTGTTTCAACTTGTAATACCCAACAGAACTTGCATGGAGATCAGTTGTAGACCCAGGAGCTCTCCGTTTCAGAGTCAAGTAGGGATATGAACTTTCCTTCTGTTGCCAAATCTTGACTAATATGGGGTTAAGCTTGGAAGCTTTTATTGTTATGGGCTGTAGCGCAACTCCATTCTTAAGGCTTTTCCCTCCTAGTTCCTTTCAGTTTCTGTAAAGCGTTCTTCCCAGCAATAAACAGCTTGCTTCGTTGTCTTGCAAAGCAATTAAAAGATTTTTTTAAAAAAAGATATGTTCGAAGTTGTTCTTCTACACCATTCAGCACAGCTGGGGGTTGATGGTGTCATTGGCTCTTCATGCCAGAAATGTTTGTACTTGTTCAGCATGGCCAAGTAAGCCTGTGAATATCCTGGGAGTTCACCAGGCACTGGCTGGTTTCACGACTCGCACTCCAAAGCCATATGATGAAGCCGCTCATGGAGCTTCACCTTCTCCAGGGACCAAAGGTGCCTCAGGGAGGGAGCAATCGACTCAGAAGTAAATCCCAGGTCTACTCAGAATTAAATCCCATTTGATTCAGTGGACTCCCTCCCGTGAAAGTGTTTTTAGGGTTGCAACCAGTCTCCTAGGACAACGTCATATGGAACACATGTGTGTCAGAGTTTCTACACTCTTCTTTGCTGTACTCTGACATCTGTATTTCTTTGGGAACTTGGACCAAAAACATGGCTTATTGCTGTACTAGAATGTTTTTGGCCCAGGCTCCTAAAGAAACATGATATCTTCCTGCGGAGATGTTGGCGTACCTGCAAAGCAGAGGGTGTAGAACTGAGAACTGTGGAAGCCACAGAGGTAGCTCCACCAGTGGTGGGGTGGCAATACAATGGCTGGACTCTATGGTATTATACCCCACCCTGCAACAAACCCCACCCTTCCCAGTATTCACCTGCAAATCTCCAGGAACTTCCCAACCTGGAGTTGGCAATCCTAGTTGAGGCAAGAATCCCAACACTGGGGGCAGGTCCAGGAGGGGCGCCAATTGATGACATCATCACTCCAGGTCCCTAAGGAGTCCCAAAGCTGTGCTCTTCTGGCCCAGTCTGCTTGGTTAACCCCTGCTTTTGAGGCGGGACAAGGAAGGTGTTGTGCATGTGGGGTGGGGGTGCCTGGCTCTGTTCTGATACTTGGGTAACTGCCCCCATTTGGCCCTTGAGGGATTTGGGTGATAATACTTCCGACGTAGCCACGTTATTTATTTATTTATTTATTTATTTTTTAAAAGGTCTTCAGTTTACGATCCAGGTTAACAATTGACAATCCTTGTCAATTAACTATTGCATTATCTTAGGGTAAAAAGTGTAGGCACTCAGTTGCGAGTAGAAGGAGACAGAAAGATGAGTTTAAGGTAGGCTTGTTTTTCGCAAGTTAAAGCTTGTAATAACAAGGACACAGAATGAAGGCTTTTGGCATCGGCGATGTTCCTGAATCAGCAGCAGGCCGTTCAACTGGCAGGCGTCCTCCTTGTGAACGTTTTACTCTTTCCCTCATATTTAAGCCCAAAAATCTGTACTGTCCCCTGACAACCTTGATGACAATTCCACCCTCTTCCAATTTCTCTCCGTTCAAAAGCCCTTAAGCCAGTTTCCACAACTTTGCCCAGCTTGGAAACCGGAAGAAAAAAAAATAAACACCACAAGCTGTTTGGTTAAGTAAATGGTTTTACCAGATGGTTTCTGTGAGGCAAGCCTATGGGTCTGACTGACTAGAAGGCCTGCATTCCAGCCTTTTCTTCAAGTGATGGCAGTTCAGTCAGCCTTGAGTAGGACATTGTTCAAGGAGCAGGGCTGCCAACTCTGACCTGAGAAATTCCTGGAGATTTAGGGGTGGAGCCGGAAGAGGGTGGGCTCTGGGGAGGGACCTCAGCGAAAGGTACTTTGCTTCTCCTTTCCCACCATCAAAACATGAAGTACAGCTTCCTAGAAGCAGAAAACGTAGAGGCTTTTTAAAAATTGTTTCGTGCCTGCGGCTCCATGAATGGGGTTGTCAGCTCTGGGTTGGGAAATTCCTGGAGATTTGTGGGGCAGAGTCTGGGGAAGGCAGGGTTTGGGGAGGGAGGGACCTCAGCAGGGTAGACTGCCATAAAGTCCACCTTCTAAGTAGGGCTGCCAAGCTGCGGCGGGGGATCTGCACGTCTTCACAGGATCCCTGTCGCGGGGGACAGCGATATGCATTGCACCGCTGTTGCCAGGATGTGATGCTACGCGTTGCTCTGGCAACGGGGCTCCAAACAGCCCCGTTGCCAGAGCGACACGTAGCGTCACATCCTGGCGACGGCGGTGCAATGCGTATCGCTGTCCCCCGTGACAGGGATCCTGTGAAGACGCGCAGGTCCCCCGCCGCGGCTTGGCAACCCTGCTTCCAGGGCAGCCATTTTCTCCGGGGAACTGATCTCTGTTTGCCTGGAAATCTCCAGCCACCGCCTGGAGGTTCAAGCCACAAATGGACCACAGTGATTAACCAAAGGTACAAACCACCAAAGTTCACTGTGGGGGAAAAAATGATTCCATTACACACAAGATTAATTCGGAGTAAGAGGCAAAGAGCATTGGGTAAGCATGTCCTTGACTGCTCACACTTGAAAAAGAATGAATGAATATGAGTTGTAACCATGTTTATTTGTAAAACAGCTCCATGTGTAAACAAGCAACCTGACGAAGCATTGGGGGAAACGGAATACTTACCTAGGAAATCCGTCGTCGTCGTTTGGAAGCAGCAGCATTGCATGTTGTTTGAGAGTTGTTTGGAAGCAGCAGCATTGCATGAAGTAAAGGTAAAGGTTTCCCTTGCTCGAAAGCCAGTCGAATCCAACTCTAGGGTGCAGTGCTCATCTCCGTTTCTAAGCTGAAGATCCAGCGCTGTCCGAAGACATTTCCGCGGTCATGTGGCTGTGTTGGGATTCTTTTTAAGTAAGTCAACAGAGTATTAAGAGACTGAGTCCATGGTGTGTATGAAAATATAAAAGTTTACTATAAACCTAACATGGGAAAAGGTACACAGGATATAAAATAACAAAGAGCTAGTATGTCTACATCCTTGCAGCTAAAGGGTAAAACGGGAAGAGTCAAATGGCGTCTCCTTCTCTAGTCAGAACAAAGAACGGGAAGAGAAACCATAAAATGCTAATACTTGACACCTTGGTTTCCAATCAGAGTAGCAAACTAACTCCAAAGTTCCCGGGCATCCTATTGTCTAAACAGATTGGTTACAAACAAACATGTGACTTAACAAACATAATTAACCCTGTAAATACTGAAGTGTTTTAACTTGTAACACCCAACAGGCTGGCATGACGAGACGCCAAGGCACACAGAATGTTGTAACGTTCCCACTGAAGCAGTACCTATTTATCTACTTGCAATTTCTTGCTTTCAAGCTGCTAGGCTGGCAGGAGCTAGGGCAGAGACAGGAGCTCACTCCGTCATGCGGCACGTAAAATAAAGGAATAAAAGAAGGAGCAATGTTTGTGGACTACCTGGAGGTTGGCAACCCTCTGGTGCACTATGTCCACTGATGCTGCATTATAAATTCCAGCCCCCTAAGTGACCAACCTAACATTCTGGACCCCCCCCCGCTCTCTTTTGTCCTCCTTTTCTTTGAACAAATTCCCGTCTTCAAGCAAATTTCCTGCCCTGAATTGAAAAGGAAAACTGGCAACTCCAAGAGCAGCCAGAACCACCTTCCCCACCCCTGAGACTGAACATGTCTCTGTCCCTCTTTGAAGTGGCTGACCTCTGTTGAACCAAAGACGGTCTTTGCTTCTGAACTCCGATTTCCCCAGGGCCAATGAATTATTTTGACAATAGGCTACTGACAAAGTATCCTGGCCTACCAGGCAGTGGGTTGGGGGGGGGGGGGAGATAAGCACTTCAATAGAGCTCTGTTGTTTATTTATTTTTAAAGTTACCACTTCCAGTTAATTTCAAGGCAATCCTACAACCTGGGATTGAAGCCTGGGAGGATGCATTTCCCCTACATTTTTCTCAGCTTGCTCTAGTCTGCATGACCAACATTCGAAAAAATTGAAAGTCAGCATCGCTGCTGACTACGTGTTTGATTCTCAAAAGCTACAGCAAACTGGAGCCTATTTCTTTAGGTGCTTATTGATTTCACACATTTTGTATCCAAGGAGCTTGGAGCAGAGCACATTGTTCTCCTTTCTTCCATTTTATCTTCACACCCACCCTGTGAGGTCGTTTATTCTGAAGGAGCTTGTGGCCCAAGGTAGGGATGCCAACTTACAGGTGGGACCTGGGGATCCCCCATAATTATAGCTTACCTCCAGACTACAGAGATCAGTTCTGAAGAAAATGGATGCTTTGGGGGGTCGACTCCATGGTATCGTACCCCACTGAGGTCCCTGCCCTCCACCCCCAAATCTCCAGGAGTTTCCCAACCTGGAGCTGGCAACGCTACATCTCCCCTGTACAGTGGACATGGGGACTTGGCAACCCTAGCCCAAGGTCACCCCATGAACTGCCCTGACCTGGTCAGCCCAGGCTAGCCTGATCTCATCAGATCTCAGAAGCTAAGCAGGGCCGGCCTTGGCTAGTATTTGGAAGGGCAACCTCCAAGGAATACCAAGGTTGGGACCCAGAGGCAAGCAATGGCAAACCACCTCTGAAACATCTCTTGCCTTAAAAACAAGTCTAGCTTGCCACCTAGTGGTGCACAATGGTAAAAGAGCTAGAACTATTTGGCTGTCGGACAGTCTTAGGATCTCCGAGCTGTACTACACAGAATGCCATACGATGATGATTGATGATGATGATGATGATGATAAATCCCATGAGTTTCATGTCAGAGTGAAGATTTAAACCTGAGTTGCCCAGATCTTAGTCTAACATTCTACCAACACAGTGATCATGAAATTGGAACCCACACTGGTCCAGCTACTGATCCACAGTGTTCTTCTTAAACCTACTGCACATCAGCTCTTTCTTACAAACCAAAATACGTTCACGCGTACACAGTGTATGCGTGTTCACTGTAACTTGTGCACAAGGCCAAAAGTTGCCAGCAGAATGAAATAAATTACAAATGCTCTGTGCTCCTTTTCCATTTCATTGCTCTTTGACCCTGTTTACAATCCCCCCCATCTATCTGCCAACTTAGGACACACTTTATACCTCTGATAGGATCCAGTCCCCCAAAGCTCAAGCCACAATCAATCTGCTGGTCTAATGTGCTGCAATTCACTTGGGGGGGGGGAGTTTGGCTGCAGCAGACTAACACAGCTGCTCTGCTGAGGTTTGTGAGTGACATTATAATAGAGTAACTGTGCCATCCTAAGCAGAGTTAGCATCTTTCTAAGTCCTTTGGAGTCAATGGCATGTAATTGGCAAGAATCACCCCCACTTCTCACCCTTATGGAAATTCAAGGAAGAATTCAAGCCACTGTAATTTACTCCCACTGTTATTTTATCTAATACTAAGAGCGTTAATTTAGGATTGGCTGGTGGTTATATTCTCTTTTATTTCAAGGAAAACACCTGTGCAGGTGAATCAACATGAAACTGATGTTATGGCCTGTGTCTATGAGTGTGGAGGAGCTATATCCACAGTTAGGCGCATCTCATTGACTGCTACTGGTTTAGGTCGCTCTGCCAAGTTTCAGTCTTCGTAAATATTTTCTTGTTTCTTGGGCCCGGCACTGGCATCGCCTTCATCTCCTCCGTTCCTATTATCACTTCTTTTCAGATGTCATGAAGGATCCTCCCACATCTGCATGCCTTGAGACACCAGCGTGCCAGATGTGGCTCTAAAGTGAGCACAGGAGAACCAGAGATGGAAACCAATCAAGATCTTGTATCACTTTCAGATCCCTCTTGAGAAACCTGGATGACAAATTCCAGAGAGGCAGTCAGATGGAGTGGGCTCCAAACCATGGAAACTTATGCTCAAATGACACTATTAGTCTTTAAAGTGTAGGGCTGCCAACCTCCAGGTGGTTCCTGATAATCTCCTGGGATTACAACTGATCTCCAGGCGACTGAGAGTGACGAGGATGATCGGGGGCCTGGAGACCAAGCTCTATGAGGAAAGGCTGAGGGACTTGGGAATGTTCAGTCTGGAGAAGAGGAGATTGAGGGGGGACATGATTGCTCTCTTGAAGTATTTGAAGGGCTGTCAGAGAATGGAAGGGAGCCGTTCCTGTTGGCAGCAGAGCATAGGACTCGCAATAATGGGTTTCAATTAAGGGCGAGACGGTACCGGCTGGATCTTAGGAAACCCTTTTTTACAGGAAGAGTTGTTCAACAGTGGAATCAGCTGCCTCGGGAGGTGGTGAGCTCCCCCTCACTGGCAGTCTTTAAGCAGTGGCTGGACAAACCCTTGTCAGGGATGCTCTAGGCTGATCCTGCATTGAGCTAGATGGCCTGTATGGCCCCTTCCAATTCTGTGATTCTAGGATTCTATTGCTAATGTGGATGTCACTTTACAGCGTAGTCTCTGGGAAGCAGAACCACTGTAGACTTTTTTTGGCATTTCAAAGGTCTTCTGTTTGGTGGGAGGATAATTAACATCTAATTCTTTGAAGCGCCCTTGTTTCTCATTGGTGTCCTAAAGAACTAAATTCAGTGCCATTTCTCCAAAAGTTCCCCCACGCACGCACACAGAAAACTCATACACAATTTTGAAAATATACAATTCTTAAATAGATAACTGGTTTTAAGGCTAATACATCTAAAACCCCACGACAGTAATATAATATCCTTATTAAGACCAAACAAAATCTTACAAAATAGCAAGAAAAGCTTCCAAGTTCCCTACAATTCTTCATTAAGGTGGATACTAAGCACACACACAACACCACAACAGGGGCAAGGGAAGAGGAAGAAGATGACGATTAGGGACTGGCAGAAAAGTCAGCATGTGGTTTGTAACGTTCTTAGAATGGAAAGCTGGAGGTAAAAGGTAAAGGTTCCCTTGCTCGAAAGCCAGTCGAAACTCTAGGGTTGCGGTGCTCATCTCCATTTCAAAGCCGAAGAGCCAGCGCTGTCCGAAGACATTTCCGTGGTCATGTGGCCGGCATGACTAAACACCAAGGCGCACGGAACGCTGTTACCTTCCCACTGAAGTGGTACCTATTTATCTACTTGCAATTTCTTGCTTTCGAACTACTGCAGGCTTTATTGGATGGTATAATGATAAGTACAAATCAAATCACAAATTTCAACAGGGGCTTCACTTGCATTTTTGCCAACTTCCAGGTGGGACCTGGAGATTTCCCAGAATAGTCGGGATGAAAGCCCTGGCCTGGAGCTATGTGTGGTGGCCAGGGTTGGATAATGAAATCAAGGACACAGTAAAGCGCTGCCAGAAATGTCAGGAGTCCCGACCCGAGCCTCCGAAAGCACTGGTGCGGCCATCGGAGTCGTCCCACAAGCCTTGGGCAAAGTTACAGCTGTACTTTTCCGGGCCCTTTCAGGGGCAGATCTTCTTTTTGTTGGTAGATGCTTACACGAAGTGGCTGGAGGTGGTACCGGTCCCGTCTACCTCATCCCGGTCGGCCACCCATGCGATGTGGCCACCCATGCGATGTGGCCACAGCCTTCACCTCCATGGAGTTTCAGGAGTTCATGCAATATTATGGCATAAGGCACATACGCTCCACTCCATTTCACCCCACAACTAACGGCTAGGCAGAACGCATGGTCCGAACGATGAAAGAGGTGCTGTGCCATATGGATCAGGGGGACTGGGACTACAAGCCAGCCACCTTCCTATTTGGCCAGCGCACAACCCCCCACTCCACCACCAGAACTTCACATGGGAGGGCACCTTACGACCTGGCTGGACCACCTCTATCCTGAGAGGGCACAAGAACACAGCGCAAACCCCGAAGATCAGGAGGCCCCTTGAGGGTTCTTCCCAGGGGACCCCGTGTACACCAGGAACTACGCCCGGGGTCCCACCTGGAGTCCAGCAAGAGTCGTCCAGGTGACTGGCCTCCTCTCCTATGAGGTCTCCTGCGAAGATGGCCAGCTGTGGAGGTGGCACATTAATCAACTGTGCCGCCTCCTCCTTCCCATGGACCTGGACATGCCTGCCGACAGCCAATACGATGGCCCAAATTCTGGGGAACCAGAGGCGACCGCTCCAATACATCCAAGGGCAAGAGCTCTACCCGGAGGGGGGAGAGGAGTGGCAACTCAGAACCAACAGGCAGCCAAGAGCCTAGCAGCACATCAGGCCCGGCAGAGGTCCCCGTGGCTGAGGTCCCTTCCCCAGAACCAACAAGAACCAGGGCTTTTTTTGTAGAAAAAGCCCAGCAGGAACTCATTAGCATAATAGACCACACCCAAAAGCAGAAACTCATTAGCATATTAGGCCACACCCCACATGTTACCAGAAGTGTGGTCATCCAGCCACACCCACCTTTTGCTTCTTATTCTGTTTACCTTGTCTGTTGTCAAAACCGAGGGCTTTTTTTGTAGCAGGAACTCCTTTGCATGTTAGGCCACACACCCCTAATGTAGTCAATCCTAATGAGTTTCTGCTGTTGGGTGTGGCCTATTATGCTAATGAGTTCCTGCTGGGCATGGCCAACTCAGGAGCCAGCCGGAACTCCGTTCCTGTGCGTTCCTGCCCAAAAATAGCCCTGACAAGAACATTGCCAGAGAGCCCGGCACCGGCTCCGGACGTACGCTGCTCCACTAGGGACCGGAGGAGGCCCACTTACCTCAAAGACTATGTAAGCTAGGGGGGATCTGGACCTGGGGGGAGGGGTGTTGTGTACCAAGGGAGACCACACACGTAGTTGGACTAGCACGTGGCCATGCAGACAGGTTAAGCTTCGCATCTGAAGACAATAGAAGCGGAGGATCGAAGAGCTAGCCAATCAGCCAGCCTGAATCCTAAAAGGAACCAATAGTGGGAGTTGTTTGTAAATAAACCTATCACGTGTGTGTGTGTGTGTGTGTGTGTGTGTGTGTGTTGGGTGTGGTTAAGAATGGGAATATAAGCAGGCCATGGGTCCCGCAAAAGTTCTCCTATGCATGAATAAAGTATGAGCTGAAATCACTACGCTATGCCTCAGTCTCAGTACTTTATACCTTGAAAACCCAAAGGGGTCATCATAAGTTGGATACAACTTTATGGCTCTTTCCACCACCACCAATAATTATCTTGCCGATTCTAGCTTGAGTTAGGCTAGGGCTGAACACATCCAGGTCAGTTGCTGAAGCCGAATGTTTAAGTTGGGTGCTTGAAACGGAGGCCTCCGCTGCAAGGTTCATCAGAGGGCCTGAGCCAGATGTCCACCAGGCAGTAGGTACTGTTGTACTGCTCAGGCAAGTGCAGATGTCTCCGCTCCTACTGGTCACAGCAGGCCTGGCCAATCCAGAGGTTCAGTACTGCCTACCAATCATAGAGCTGATTTTTGCACACCCTTTCTGGGCCTAAAGAGGACCTGAAGGACGTGACGTACCGTACATACAGGCTGAGTCAGATCTCTTTGTGCGAGCCCATTACCCCACCCTCAGGTTGAGGAGTTCCTGGGCCGAGCTCCTGACAGATCCCTTCACCGCTACAGTTAGCTGATGCCGTCTGTTTCTTTACACCAGACCAAGTTCTTCTAAATCGGGGAGGCAAGTTACAAAATGGTTCCTCTGTTCTCTCAGTGGACTTTATAAACCTCCCTTCATGAAAACAATATCAAGTCCAACCTTACTGCCGTTGCAAACGATTTCCAGTTAAGAGGCATAAAATTCATGTTCTTAAAATATCCTTGTGGGTGAGCTGTATGAAAACTCAGGAACATCATGGAGTGAAACATCAAGACAATTAAGTCCTTGTATCTACGGAGCTCCATACCACTTTTTTTTTTTGGTGTGGCTTCAGACTCAGAAAAAGTACGGCCCCTTTTCTAACAAGCGTCTGCCAGTGTTTTAGAAACATCCCTCCGAGAATAACATGTCAATGTTTGCCCGCCTTGAGGTACAGGAAGGCTGAAGGAAACCTTACTGGAAATACAAACAAATGCATCTTTTCATGCATTTTATGATGTCATGAGAACGCTTGCCCTTTATAACAGAAATTGTGCACAGGTGTGTGTGTGTGTGTGTGTGTGTGTGTGTGTGCATGTGAATATTGCACTTTTTTGTAGCACCAACTGTAAAAAAGGGGGGGGAAGCCTGATTATTTTGAATAGCCCATAATTCTCAAGCTATCCTAACCACAACGGCTGGGAGAATTTGCTGGATCAGGCCAACTTTAGCCTGTAGCCAAACTTGCTATGTTTTTAGTCGTTTTCCAAATGAGATGTCCCTGAATGAACCATAAAGCAAACATGGAATAAACACTATTTGCACTGTAGTAGCTGTGCACATATTTTTCCTTTTCCTTTCTTTCTTTTTTTTACAACTTCATCTACCTTTTAGAATTGTTCTGGAGTTACTAGTCTGACTGGAACAAAACATACCAGCCCATCTCAAGTAAATAAGGGGTGCATTTAAGCAGAAGCAGATGCAGAAGAAGAAGAGGAGGAGGAGATTGGATTTATACCCCGCCCTTCACTACCCAAAGGAGTCTCAGAGTAGTTTACAATCTCTTTCCCCATTGCCTCCCCACAACACACATCCTATGTGGTAGGTGGGGCTGAGAGAGCTCTTTTGAGAACTGCTCTTGAAAGAACAGCTCTGAAATAACTTATAACTGACCCAAGGTCACACCAGCAGCTGCATGTGGAGGAGTGGGGAATCAAACCCGGTTCTCCCAGATTAGAGTTTGTGCTCCTAACCACTACACCAAACTGGCTCTTGAAGCACTTGAGAAATTAAGCAAACTGTAACATTTTGACATATTAGACCTGAGTGAAATGATGTGAGTTTTAGGTTTTGTGCTAGTGCTGCATTTTAGCAGTCCATCAGGAAGGGAGACACTTGGGTTCCAGAGTGGGGAGGCCAGGGAAAACTTCGGCACGTGGGCCTTTCACTTCCTGCATCAAGCCGAACCCAGTCAAGAATTCCCCCTCTAACCTCATCTCTGCAAGCACTTTGTCTTAATGAAACAGGACAGTTTTTTGAATGCATCTTGTGGTACCTGAAAGGTTATCTTCCATATGGTAATGGGATTCTGTGGTTTCGCTGTTGCTAGTGTGGCTGTAGCTAAAGCACAGCAGCAACAGGGCTTCCACATGGTAGGTTTCCCTGCAATTTCCCTGCCCCAGTCCCCCAGAATTGGCCACCTCTTTCCTCTAGACCAGGAGCTGCGGTGGCTCAAGTGGTTAAGATGCTGAACTGCAGACTGTGGAAGGTCGGTAGTTCAGCAGTTCGAGACCCAAGTTGCCGCATGACGGAGTGAGCTCCCGTCTCTAGTTCCAGCTCCTACCAACCTAGCAGTTCGAAAGCAAGAAATTGCAAGTAGATAAATAGGTACCACTTCAGTGGGAAGGTAACAGCGTTCTGTGCGCCTTGGTGTTTAGTCATGCCGGTCACATGACCACGGAAACATCTTCGGACAGCGCTGGCTCTTTGGCTTTGAAATGGAGATGAGCACCGCAACCCTAGAGTCAGACTCAACTGGCTTTCGAACAAGGGAACCTTTACCTTTACCTTTACTTCCCCTAGACCACCAGAGCTTTTCCTTTTTAAAAAAAAAAAAAAAATTATTGAAAAGAAGTAAAAATATAAACATATTAAGGGAACAGTTGTATAATGCAAGGTACAAGCCATTTCTATTGCAAAAACTAGTAACATAAAGAAAAGATCATAGCGAGAGGCAGCACCTTGTTGTAGTATTTACATTTGAGCTATACCGCAACCGTCTACTAAATGGGCTGTATATCAAACCTGTATAACAGCTGAACTGAAGAAAAGGTGATGGATCTATCTTGACACGAGTCAGAGGAGCACTACTATTATCTGTGTGAAATTTTATATGCTAGAGAAGCTGAATATCTAAAGTCGAAAAAGCACAAGAATATTGTTATATTGATATACCATTTGTAACAATAGGTGTAACAGGTTCTCTGAATTCCCAGCTTTCATTTTAGTAAAAGTAAGTCTCTATCCTCTTCCCCTGTGAAGATGCAGTTTTCTGTTATATCTCCTTAGGGGAGGAAGCTAAAGACTTACTTTTTAAAAAAATTAAAGCTGAGAATTCAGACAACTTGTTACTCCTGTTGTTACAATGGTATATAACTATATGCGAGTGCTGATTTTTTAAAAGTGTCCCAGTGGTTGGGGGAAGGAACAACTGCTGGAGGGGACAGGGTGAGGGAAAAATGGCTGCCATGTGAGCCATGAAATCCAAATTTACCCACCCACGCAGCTGCCATCTAGGCTTTACTGTGATCTTTCCCAAAACTTCAGAGCAAAGTAGATTGAGGAAGATCAAAGAAAAGCCAGAGGAAAGCCGCCCCCACCCCCGACAAATGAATGCACCATGATGCTGTGGGGAACCAGGAAAAAATCCAGGGCAGATAACCCATATGGAAGACCAATAAGATTTACTGATTTGATTTGATTTATTCGATTTCTATCCTACCCTGCTGGCCGAAGCCGGCTCAGGGCGGCTTATATAAAACACCTAAAATTTTTACAATACACATAAAATAGATTAGGAACAACATATAACAATTAAACAGTGCTAAAACCATAATATAACAAAGTGCTAGTAGTGCAAGATTTTGTGGACTTTCTAAACGCCAAGCGAACTATATCAAAAGTGCTCAAAATTACCAGCCCAAGGACCCTCATTTCAATTTTAGAAATTCCACAGACCTCCAAGCTCTCTCCTCCTTTCCTGGCACATGCCACATGCCAGACAGCTCTTTTTAAGAAGTGGGTGGCAAGCCATGGAAACCTCTGTCCTCTCACATCTTCAAAACAAAACTGTAAGAGAAAATATTTATATTTATCTGTACATGGCTTACAAGGTTAAGTCTGTGAGGGTAACTGATTCAACAGGGCCACAACTCCAAAAACAAACAAAAAACCTGACAGGTTCTAATCAATCTCAGTGCAAAGTTTCTTTCGGTGAAGGGGATAGATCAATTAGAA